>NW_027100717.1:227983-255483 GCF_040412425.1 Macrobrachium rosenbergii | reverse complement strand
ATGGCCACAATGCAAATGGTTCAAAACCTTACATCTTAACTCCACAGGAATCAAAACCCTATTTCTATACAATATTACATCATTATGGAGAGATAAATCATCTTTTACAGAGGCATATTCCAGAAGTGACATATTATGTTCCTTTGACCATCCCAGCTTCAAACAATTTTTCAACTGAGACAATACAGCATCCTTATTGGTGAAATGTTTAACTGCCTGAAAAGAGATGTCATAAAAATCAAGTAATTCAACCAATTTAACATACTCAGCTGGTGTACCAGAATGAAAATCATCATCAAGTGGCAATCTGCTTAATGCAACAGCAATTACATTTTCCTTCCCAGGTTTGTGAACTAATTCATAATCATACTGAGATAACAACAAAGCCCATCTTTGTATTCTAGAATTAGCATTACATGGAATCTGTTTCCCTCTTCCAAAAGTCCCAGTAATGGTTTATGATCAGTTCTAGCAACAAAATTCCTGCCAAGCAAAAAATATCTAAAACGTTTCACAGCAAAAATAAGAGCTAATCCTTCTTTATCTAACTGAGAATAGTTCCTTTCTGCTTTAGATAGTTTTTACTTGCAAAATAAATTGTTTTTCTTGGTCACCAACCTTTTGTAACAAAACACACCCCACACCTACAGGAGACGCATCCACTTCAATGATTAAAGGACTATCCCCATCAAAACTAGTCAGCACTTTGGACTCGGAAAAATCTCTTTTAATGCCTTCAAACGCCTTCTGCTGTACTGAAGTCCATCTAAATTTTACATTTTCTTCAACAAATCATACAAGGGAGCTAGCTTAGAAGAAAAATTCTTTACAACCTTGCAATAGTAAGCAATCATACCTAAAAAAGATTGAACTTCTTCAACAGAAGTAGGACATGGACAATCTAAAATAGCTTTCAGTCCCTTTGAAGATGAATTGACTCCTTCACCTGAGATGTGGTATCCTAAATATTCAATAGATTCAGCCTCCAAAACAGTCTTAGTCTTATTTATTTGTACATTATGTGCTTGCAAAAGTTCCAAAACCTTTCTTAAACGGTGATCATGCTCCTTTTGGTAGCACCACTTACAATAATATCATCTAAATAAGCAGCTACACCCTCCACATTTGCCAACAGTTGAGAAATAAACCTTTGGAAAATACCAGGAGATGAGGACAAGCCAAAAAAGGTAAACGCTTATATTTAAACAATCCTTTATGAGTATTAATTACTAAGTACTCTTGACTTTTCATCAACAGGTATTTGAAGATAAGCATTCTTTAAATCAATTTTGGAAAAAACTTTTCCTTACCAACAACAGATAACAATTCCTCTATCTTTGGTAACGGGTACCTGTCACAATGAATTTGTTTATTCAAAATTTTAAAATCTCCACAAATCCTCATTTCAACCTTATTTTCTTTCAATACAGGTACAATAAGAACTGCCCATTCACTATGTGATATGGGTTCCATCATTTCATCCGCTACTAGCTTATCTAAGGCATCTTCAATCATTTTCTTGTAATAAAAAGGAACTGTGCGTGCTTTCATAAACTTTGGGGTAGCATTACCTTTTAAATGAATCTTAGCCAAAACACCAGCAACAGGTTTACTTGAATCTACCAAGTAATTATCTAGCAGCTTTTCTGCACTCACATTAGCAACCTTTATTACTCTAGTACCTTCATCTATTCCAGCCAGATAAATAACCTACTTGCTGCATTAAATCTTTACCACACAAATTTGTATTACAAGAATCAACAACATAAAATACCTGAGAAACCTTTGTGCTATTATAAAGTACAGGAGCTAACACTTTGCCCAAGACATCAATTTTCATATTATCATAACCTCTTAGCTTTTTATTGCATTGTTCCATATTTAGTTTTAATCTATGTACCCACTCTCTGGTTATAGTAGACACAGCAGCGCCACTGTCAATCTCAAAAGGAACTAAATTCTGATTAATACTGAAGTAAAATTCATCAGAATTAAGAGCAAAAACCTTTCCTTTAACCATTAACAATCTATCATCACTGTTGTCTTCATAATCATCAATAGTTTTTACAGCCTTCTTACCTTCAGCCCTACTATTGGAAGCCTTATACCTAGGTTTAACACTACTAGGCCTATGAAGAGACAAATCTTTGTTTGCCTCTCTACACACCCTTTTTAGATGAACTCTCCTTTTACAAATGTTACAAGTCAGATCTTTAAACCAACAGTCTATACTCTCATGAGAAAAACCACAATGCTTACAAGATGACTTTTTTTTTCTCACTGAACTAACCTGTGGTTGTGATTCGTTCCTCTCACCCACAAAAGCTTTTTCCATGTTCAAAATTCTTTCTAAAACTGCACTAGAGGTCATAGCTTGGAAATCAATATTCAAAGCAACTAAATTGGGAAAATATACTTCATTGTCCACTGTCATGAACAACTGATCTCTGACTCTTGAATCGAAATGATTACCAAAATTGCAATCTTTTGCTAAAGCCTTGAGGTCAGCATACAAACTATTCACTGTCTCATCCTTCCTTTTCTTTTCTTTGTTGAAAAGCTATTAGGCTACGATGATAAGAAGGTTTCACAATGTAATGTGATCTCAATACAGCTACAAGGTCATCGTAAGTCTTTGTATGGGGTAAATCGGGAGCACACAAATTACCCAGTACACTAAAAACATCAGTTCCAATCGACACTAGCAAAACATTTTTCTTTTTATCTTCCTCAATTCCAAGATTACTAAAATTAGCTTCTAATAAACTAAGCCAAATATCCAGGTTTATCTAACAAGAATTAAAAGGATCAATCTTAATCACAGTAGTCGTCGCCATCGTGAACAAAACCCTAGCATAGGCGAACTCTGCCTAACCTCCGCACCATCGCCGTCAATCAACTGGCCTTACGGAAGTGTCCTCAGAGCCGGTAGGCTATGCTGAACTCATCAAAAATCCTGGAAAATCCTGACATCCACATGAAGTTCTTGTAGACCCTATGCTCCTCTGCATGGATTCTCGTCGCCATTTGTTAGGACGAGCATAATTAAATACAGGGCCGGATACAAGGTTTATTGTGAATCCGTTACAACAACTTGCCGCCAAGGCCCAGCACACCGGCCGCATGACAACACAACCACGGAACAGAGAACTCAAAAACAAAAGACGTTCACAGCAGGGAATAGAATCAGAATTAACAAAGGAGTACCTTTTTTTTATCTAAAACTCTACGCCGCTGGTATTTGTTCTAAGGCCCCAAGTCTATTGATAATGAAAGAATCGTCATTTAGAGTGACCTCAGGGCCATCTATTATCCCCTACAGAAAACTTCTCGTCTCTCTCATTCCTAGGCTGATGACTGCTGTCAAGATGCGTCGCTTCTTCTTCTCTCTCTCTCTCTCTCTCTCTCTCTCTCTCTCTCTCTCTCTCACAATCATTCTCCATTCACTATCGTGGTGCGTATGTGTGAATGTGAAGGTGCTCTACATACAAAATATAACACAAAATTCAAAAAAATGAGAAATAAGAAAAACATGAGGAAAATTAAGAAAAAACTGGTACCATGATGGCTTGTTTGAAATCCTCCCTCACATCTCAAACTCATTACCGTGTACAGTTTAACCAATCAACCCCTACGTGTTTCTGATTTCAAGACTCTCTTTTGAAAAATAAAGACGAAAGAAAATGGGAGTTATTAGTCGTGGGAGCTAATGAAATATTTTCTATCAGGGAATGTCGACTATTATTACATCTGAGTAAGTTATCTATAAAGAGGTGAATTTATAACGAAGAGGGAGAGAGATAAACGAATGATTAAGATAAAAAAAAAAAAGGTGTAGGGAGAAATGGGAGTTCGTGCTTAGAAGGAAATCAGTCCAGAGAAAATGAATAATTTATTGGAAGAAGAAGAACGACATGAATATAGAAAACGGAGCAAGAGGTTAAGTAAGATTAAAAAAATATAATTTACATAGATTACGCATCAGGAAATATACATGGAATAATCATCAATCCTTAGGGATATCAATCCTTTGCAATATCAATCCTTAGAGAGAACTCTATACGACAATAATGACATATAAACAATAATATATTCTGTGAAGAAAGAAATGGCTTCCATTTGTAGTATACAGATGTGCGCAAACTTACACTCACACTTTCAATCTTTTGCCAAGAGCTACTGAGCCAAGCTTCTAAGCCACCAACCTTCTCCATCCGCAATGCTAAGCAAATCTGGCTTTGGTTATTATGTGGACGGGTGACCGCCAGTGAATATCAATTATTACTGAGAGATCTTGTCTACTAAACCATTTTGAAAAATAAAAATAAAATCTAAAATAAGAACTAATTGCTTCACCGAATTCTAGCTGAGAGAGAGAGAGAGAGTATATATATCCTTACTAGCATCAAAAGGGTGAAATCTCATGGGGCCAATTTGTCCCCCAAAATGCGGGGAGCCTCTTAACCTAATCTTGCCTCAGGCCATAAAAGTGACCACAGCCTCGGAATTCTTGATGCTGGCAACAATCAGCACCGACACGTCCTCCTCTTTCGATAAATCTTCGTGGAAATTCAACTGGCCAGACGTTGCCCGGTTCCGGACTAGGGGATTTACTTGAGTTTGAGGGAGGACGAGTTGGAATAAATAAGAATAACACGAGGAGAAGTCTTCTCTCTCTCTCTCTCTCTCTCTCTCTCTCTCTCTCTCTCTCTCTATCATGAGAATAAGAAGTCTGTCTTGATGCTCTTAATTCGATTTCCCTCAAGGCTAAGTAACGCTGGCAGCATAATTTTGAATAAAAGTCGCCATTAAAACATTTCTCCACAGGATTTCACGAGCTTCATGATAGGGATTAATAATTATCTATATAAAAAAAATCAAGGGGACTAATTAATCCAATACAAGCAAATAAAATAACTCAAAATGTGATCTACGGTAAAGTAATCCTTGATATATAACTCTGATAGAGCTAAATTCTTGAGCATTCTAAACAGATTTTCCTTCAGTGCATCTTTAGAGTTCTAACAGCACCCATCCACAAAACAAAAGGAATTCATCTTCTCTTTAATGTCTCAAGCTATTTCAATTCCAGATCCTCCAATGATCCTACGAGAAGCTAACTGAAAAAAAATAGGATTAATTCTGGATAGAGAGGCCAAGTTAATTGGCTTCATACTGAATTCTCCAAATGCTTCATCATCCGAAGAAGCATAATTGCTTGGGTTAGAGCCACTACATTCCTCTCACGTTTTCATTTATTTCCTTTGAGAAATGAGATTTTATTTGGTCTTTGCTGAATGTTATACTTATTAATAAGTGTATATATATTAAGAAAAAGACCTTTTACACCCATGTGCCAAAAACAGTGGTACCAGAAGTTTTTCTCCCAGAGTTCTAGCGAAAGAAAACTGATCAGGTTACAAAATATTCGATGATGAGATTATTTTACTCTGGATAAAAACTGTAAATAAAAATTCAGTAAATTAATAGCTAATATCAATAATTATTTCAGCTGATTACCGGCGACACATTAATGATCACGCGAAAGAACTTTTTACTTATGAAAAAGTAAATTGTAGTAAATTAGGTGGGCGAGTGGACCCAATACTTTGTAGCTAATTATCTCGCTGTTGAGTTACACAGCTAATCACACATCGATAATTGTGATAATTATGAGCGTAATTAAACAGAGATTTTATTTCAACTTTGGGACTGCGAAGTGGAATGGTGTTGAGTAAAAAAAAAATTATATGTGGAGATTTTGTTTTAATTGATTTCGTGATAAATTTTTGGTCAATAATAAAATACTTTTAAGATTATTCTCAAAATATATATATAATATAAATTCATAATTTATCTTGAAAATAAAGATAGACACTAATACATACATACATACACATACATACATATATATATATATATATATATATATATATATATATATATATATATATATATATATATATATATATATATATATATTTTTCCCTGGGTTTATGGTATTTTACAGGCCGGCAACGGAAACTAGTTAATTGGCCTTGGAGTTCTGACTTGTGTAAAGGGAAATCGTAAAAAAATAAGAAAAAGGGGAGAATTTAGGACCTGAAGGCTCTACTTCATAAGGAAATGTTACGTCAACACTTGGGCTAAATTAAAGAATTATATTTACAAAAGCAAGCATTTGAAGGGAAATGGATAAGTAAATTGATAAAGGGCTTGCAACGCCTGAAGATCCTTCTATTGGAGTCTTGATTAAAGGCAAGGCACAGGCCGAGATGAGTCCACTGCAAATAGGTCCCTCTGCAAGAGAGATTTACACATTACACGCCAGTAAAGGAACAATTTAACACAGAATAAGTCTCGAGTTTGCACTGAGGGTGCCAAAGACTCAAGGAATGAATGACCACTTTGCACTCGAACACAGGGCATTGGAAATGGCACTGGATAAACTGGCACAAGGACAGAAGTGAAATGCTGGCACTCCAAGCTTTCTAAAGGGCAAACTGGCGTGACTGAAAGTCTTCTCTCGCACTTTACCTTAGGGGAAGCTGGTCTCTGACGAAGAAGGATAAGGGATGATCACATATATGGCGGTGCCCTCGAGGATGACTAGAGACTGGAGTCAGACAGGGGAGATGAATGTTCTCTCAGCAAGCTGCATCACCCACCCACGTGTATGGCAGTCCCTTACAACTCCTCACGAGACTACCTAACTCTCCTTAACTGCTTCTCTTTCTTTTAAGGCACGCGGCCAGGGGTAGGGGCCGTGTGCAAGCATGAGTCACTGGCCAGGTGGGCAACGATTCCGTTGCCCTGGGTTTCCTGCGGAGGTAAGACAATTCAGGCAGCTTAACTTGCCTTTAGAAAGTCCATTTAGGAAGATTAGTTGGGCTAACCTTCTTAAGGGAGTGGCATAAAATATCCTCCTGGCCCCTGTTATCTGTCATCTCAATATCTGTTCCAGGTAAAAAAAAAAAGGGACAGATCGTAATGTTGATAATACAATCGGTCATGCGGTTCTCAATAAACAAAAGGGGTAAATTAGGTGGGGGGGGGGGGAAGGTGCACTGTGCGAGACGTCTGGGTTATTATAATAGCTTCCCACGGAAGAAAACATATGAGCCTTCATTCGGGCTTGTATGTTGATATCCAAGAAGTCTGCACAGCTGATTTACTGTATTCTTCTCCCAACAAGAAATGGAAAAACTCTTACTTTACTCTATCCCCACGCAAAATGGAAAGTACTTCCATCACATTAATACTAAAGTACTTTAACATGGCCCATTAATTTCTTCAAGTTTACGGTATACGTTACTTTAAGATTACGAGGACAAGATAATTTTGAGGCAGGAGACAAAATTTAAGAATTAATTTACATATAAGTTACTTAATTCTAAATCAACAAGGCATGCGGTTAGTACAGTCTGCCTTGAAGAGGCTGTGTAAATGATAAAACAGCGTTTATTTTTGTAAATGGCATCCCCTTTACGTGATATTGTAATGACTATACCTAATTCGCCAACTCGACCCTTACTCTGGGGTGTTTTGACAGTTGTAGGCGAGCGAGAGTATTCGCGAGTTTTAATTCGCTAACTTTAAACCCGCTAATTTTATGCGTCCACTGCCCACACTCAGGTACAGGCTATAAATAGATACTCGCTCAATGTTATGACGGGATGAACAGACAAAAGACGCAGGGTCTGGGACAAAACAGAGTTCTTAGAAGGAAGGGGAAAAAGGAATAATAATAACAAAAGGAAAATTAACAGGATGTTATGAATGAAAACGTGACCGCATATGAAAGGCGGAACACGTCTCTCGGAGTTTATGAAAGGGGCATTTAAAATCACAAGGGCAAGAGTCTATGACTCGCGATTCATTAAAAGAGAAAGAAAAATAAATAACTAAAAGAGTAAATGATATTGGCAGAAAAGCTAAGGGAAATAGAGTGAGGGTTTTACTGTGTTAGGTGGGAATTTATGGTCCTTCGCCTATAAATTACAGCCCGGACTATCACTTCAGTCCCAGGGCGAGGAAAGGGAACCCGGAAGGGGGCGACTCCTTCAGGAAGAGCTGACACGCAAGCCTGGTGCCAAGGTAGGGGCGCAAGGGCGTGCCACTTCTCACTCTGTTATTCTCAATGATTTATACATTTTGAGGGGAATAGTATCCCGTACTTAATTGCCTCTTGTGGTGACAATTTAAGAAAAAGATTAATAAAGAATGATAAGGGATAGAAGTTCCTGAGGAACGGAAGAAGATACCGGAGGGCCTGACATCCCCTTCTGGATTAGAGGTGCCAAGACCTTCGAAAGATGAAATGGTGGCACAGGTGCCAGAGGAGCTCTAGAGCTCTTCGTAAACTACCTGGAAATTCCCACGCCCATGGTAATTCCGCCGCGAACCTTTCCTACTGGGACAGTTGTCCTCAGCCGGGGAAGGGGAGGGCCCGAGACTGGAGAGCGGCACGGAGTGCCACCTGGGCCTGCTGCTGCGACAGCTGACGCAGGAGTTCTCCGTGCTGGTTCTACCATGATCCGTCGCAGCTCTTGTAGTTCATCGGCCAAGTGAGATATGGCAGAATCCTGACTTGCAATTGCGTCGTCGACGGACTGAGGCAGAGAGGAGGCAGTCGAGGGCGGCGTGAGCAGCTCGCAGGTATCAATTACCAGCTCAGGCACGGGTTGCGAGGCTGCACTTGCAGGTGAGCTTCCGCTGTGGTCGAGAGGAACCGTCTCTCTTACCGACGCTGGTAGCAGTGCCAGACCGGGAGAAGAGAGGGGGTCCTGAGTTGGATCCCTTGCATGGAGATCGGGGTGGTGCTCTGGCGCTGGCACTAGGGCAGAGTCAGGCACTATCAGAGGTTTCTTGTGCTTGTCAGTCAGGACGGACAGAGCTTGGCACTGCTCGGTGCATGCAAGTGGCACCGGCAGGCATTTGGCATCTCCAGAAGGGAGATCTGATTGGGGCCCTGGCACTGGCACTGAGGCAGGGCCGGGCACTGGAATTGGATCGGGAACCAATCGAGGGGGCCACTGTACATTGTACTCAGGTGGCACTGGTAGTACTCAGGTGGCACTGGTAGGGACTGCACGTCCTCCTGGTACCCAGGGGCCGCCAGTCTTGACTGAGGGAGAAGCGAAGGCGGATTACTCGCGCCCAAGGAATGATTTGGGGAATGTGGACCTAGATTGTTGTGATTTCTGTGGGGACTGAAAGTCCTGTCCCAGGATGGCGTCATATCCTCCGGGGAGATGGCTTGCTACTGCAAGATTGCAAATTTTTGATTGGTGAGGTCTTGTGACTCTCAATTGGACCGTAGGGGGTATCATTTTAAATTGATTTACTACCTTGATCGTGACGAGTTTTCGTCTATTGACGGTAGCTCCATAGGGAACTCTTTCCCTTCGTATGAAGGAGATTTGCGCGCCCGAGTCCTCAAATGCCGTGACTCAGCGCGCGGGGTGGCTGCCTCGTGGAGGGGCCACATATATGGGGCCTTCGGTGGGAGGGCCCAATGACTTGGAGTTCGTGACAGCCAAGGCGACGGCGGGAGTATTTGATTTATTATTGTTAGGGCATTTTGCCCATGCGGGAGAATGGCCATAAACCTTGCACGCTGTGCTGAAGGTTTGGCTAAAGTCTTTCCGCGCTGCCCCTGTGGAGGGCAAGTTAGGGGCTTGCCCAAGTTTCCATTTTTGTGGGAATTTGATCCTCCGAGGAGGGGCGGGGGATTTATCTTCCGCCCCATAGATCCTTCTTGAGGATGGTGAGTCTCCCATATGTCTGCTATCCGGCAACACTCGGCGAGTGTTGCTTGGGCTTTTTCCACTACGTGGGTGGCGAGGGCAGGAGGGGCGTAGAGCAGGAAATGCTCAAATTTAAATTTTTTTAGTACCTCGACGGCGCTCATGGCTCCTTCGGACTTGAGCTATTTTGCTAACGCCCGCTCCGAATGGTACACCCAATCGGACCAAGTCTGGCCTGCTTCTCTTGGCTGCTCTCTCCAACATCTCCTCCACCGCTCAGGGGTAATCTTGTACGCCTTCGTAACCGCTTGGCGTACAGCTTCCCAGTTTCCCCTATCTTCTGCCGAAAGGGCGTGGTAGGCAACGAGGGCCTTTCCGCCCAGGAATTTAGTGAGAACAAGGGAGAGTTCCGCGGGGGAGAGGTTGCAGCACTCCAGGACTCGTTCGGCCCCTTCAAGCCATACTTCGAGTTCGGACTCTGTCCATTTTGGCATGAACAAGTGAGCTTGGCTGATGGCACTCATTCCCGCCGCAGGAGGGGGGCGGGTGGCGTTCTGTCGTTTTAACATCTGGAGCTCATGGGAGCGCTGTCGCTCTCGATCTTCCCGACGTAGAATTTTTATTAGGAGTCTCTTAGGACTTGGAATTTGGTTGAGAAATTCTCGCCTCTTGCGACGTAGAATTTTTATTAGGTGTCTCTTAGGACTTGGAATTTGGTTGAGAAATTCTCACCTCTTGCGACGTAGAATTTTTATTAGGAGTCTCTTAGGACTTGGAATTTGGTTGAAAAAATTCTCTTAGGCCTCTCCCAATTCTCAAAAAGGACGTAGAATTTTTATTAGGAGTCTCTTAGGACTTGGAATTTGGTTGAGAAATTCTCGCCTCTTGAGACGTAGAATTTTTATTAGGTTTGCCTGTAGGACTTGGAAATACGATTCGTCCCTTAGTACTTAGAAATTACTAACGGGAAAACCCCCCAACAAAATATTTGCTGAGAATGAATGAGAAGGGGGACACACGCGGGCATGGGCGGGGGTGAAAGGTCGTCTGACAATCACCGGAGTTACTTTTAGATTCTGTGTGAATGAACCCGTCTATTTATAGACCGTCTGGGACTCCGAGGAATTTCCCGGTCGTCTGAGAGGATAACAGTAAAAATGACCTAGTAATTTCCCCTAGAAGCGGAGTTCAAATTTCACGTTCCTGACACCTAGTTCGAGTTTTAACTAAACTGAGAGAAGTATTTTCAGCAATGCAAGGTGATTTCGTCTTGTCCCACGTGGGAATTTATTCTCGCCTAAATAATTCGCTAATCCGAAATGCGAAGTAAAATTTATCACGGAGGAATTTCGCACTATTCCTCGAAGCAAAGAATATGGCAAAGATTTTAACACAGAGGAATTTCGCACTATTCCTCGAAGCAAAGAGCTATCCTGAAAGGCATGCATTAAGGAATCTAATACGGCAGTTCTCTTCTCTCAGTGAATACATGCGTCCCTATTTCTAATTCCTAGGAACAGTCACGATTGTAAAAAATTTTGCTAAGATAAACACATTACTTATGTGGAACTCTCTTGGTCTGTGCTCTTGATAACAGGTTCGGAATTTGTCTCGCACCCAGCTTAGCTTTGCTAATAGCTGATCTGACAAGTTGCAAATGCAATGAAGCAACAATAGAGGGGAGTTGCAACTGCAAACGAGATCTGTGGCCAGGTCGCCATTTTTACGTATTTCCCTGGGTTTATGGTATTTTACAGGCCGGCAACGGAAACTTTATTTAATTGGCCTTGGAGTTCTGACTTGCGTAAAGGGAAATCGTAAAAAAAATAAGAAAAAGGGGAGAATTTAGGACCTGAAGGCTCTACTTCATAAGGAAATGTTACGTAAACACGTGGGCTAAATTAAAGAATTATATTTACAAAAGCAAGCATTTGAAGGGAAAATGGATAAGTAAATTGATAAAGGGCTTGCAACGCCTGAAGATCCTTCTATTGGAGTCTTGATTAAAGGCAAGGCACAGGCCGAGATGAGTCCACTGCGAATAGGTCCCTCTGCAAGAGAGATTTACACATTACACGCCAGTAAAGGAACAATTTAACACAGAATAAGTCTCGAGTTTGCACTGGGGGTGCCAAAGACTAGAGGAATGAATGACCACTTTACACTCGAACACAGGGCATTGGAAATGGCACTGGATAAACTGGCACAAGGACAGAAGTGAAATGCTGGCACTCCAAGCTTTCTAAAGGGCAAACTGGCGTGACCGAAAGTCTTCTCTCGCACTTTACCTTAGGTGAAGCTGGTCTCTGACGAAGAGGGATGAGGGATGATCACATATATGGTGGTGCCCTCGAGGATGACTGGAGACCGGAGTCGGACAGGGGAGATGAATGTTCTCTCAGCAAGCTGCATCACCCACCCGCGTGTATGCTGTCCCTTACGACTCCTCACGAGACTACCTAACTCTCCTTAACTGCGGCCGGGGGTAGGGGCCATGTGCAAGCATGAGTCACTGGCCAGGTGGGCAGCGATTCCGTTGCCCTGGGTTTCCTGCGGAGGTAAGACAATTCAGGCAGCTTAACTTGCCTTTAGAAAGTCCATTTAAGAATATTAGTTGGGCTAATCTTATTAAGGGAGTGGCATAAAATATTCTCCTGGCCCCTGTTATCTGTGTCATCTCAATATCTGTTCCAGGTAAAAAAAAAAGGACAGATCGGAATGTTGATAATACAATCAGCCATGCGGTTCTCATTAAACAAAAGGGGTAAATTAGGTGGGGGGGGGGAGGCGCACTGTGCGAGACGTCTGAGTTATTATGATAATAATATATATATATATATATATATATATATATATATATATATATATATATATATATATATATACATACAGTATATATATATATAGACAGACAGTATATAGTATGGAGAGAGAGAGAGAGAGAGAGAGAGAGAGAGAGAGAGAGAATCCACAAAAAGGCGAATGGAGTAACGGTGTCTCGGTCCAAATTTTCTAAAAAGAAGAAGAAGAGAAGAGGAAGACGATCTCTCGAACACGGACGAATTCTCTGTTGGAAACCGAAGCATTCTTCTTCTTCTTCTTCTTCTTCTTCTTCTTCTTCTTCTTCTTCTTCTTCTTCTTCTTCTTCTTCTTCTTCAAGCAGCAGCAAATATTCGGGCATATAAGTGACCTCGGAGCTAAGGTAACGAGGAGAGAAATGTAAGGTACGCACGACACTGTACTGGTAAGTGCAAGAGATTCTCTCTCTCTCTCTCTCTCTCTCTCTCTCTCTCTCTCTCTCTCTCTCTCTCTCTCTTCTCTCTCTCTCTCTCAATCTACAGACTAAATATACACAACAATACTTATTGAGAAAGATACAGTACATCCATATTCTTATTATTATTACAGTATTTTACTTTTATTATTATTATTATTATTATTATTATTATTATTATTATTATTATTATTATTATTATTATTATTTTGACTTAGGGAACGACAGAACTAAAGAATTAAGATAAAGAGTAAAATAAAGCAAAGATGTAATGGATTGCCAAACACAATGATCTAAGAACTGCAAGACAAAAGTGAGAGAGTGAATGATTAAACAACGAATTATACCACACAGGACCACTTTTTTCTCGTGGGCGATGGGCTTCTTCCAGCAAAGAATGTGGCAAACTAAAACATAAGATAGAAATCCTACAGAGATATGAAGTAATATAGATTTCAAAGGAGTAAGACCAGGAACAATACGCAATTGCACGTGACGTCTTATCACAGGGAACAGAAGTGATCAAAACAGTAGATAGGAAATACTTGCAAATCTCTGCATTTTATTAAATTACCTACATTTTTTATCTGTTTATTTATTAAATTGTTAATCTATTTTTTTTCCTTTTTCTATAACTGATGTCTTCTTTCTGTATTTCGCTTTACCTCCTGTTGCTTCTTTCTAATGAACACCTTAATAACATTCTTTGGAAGCTTCTTGAATTTCAAGTCAATGACTCTGTGGTGGGCTTGTTCCGTACGAATAGAGGTACATCTTCCGAATAATAATAATAATAATAATAATAATAATAATAATAATAATAATAATAATAATAATAATAATAATAATAATAAAAGACTAAGAGAGAGACTTATCCAAGACCCGGGGAAAGATTATGATATAGAAATGAGAAAGATGATCATGTATGACGCCCTCCAATCACTGCGAAGACCTCCAATAAACCACTGATTGGGGAATCTGTCTGGAAGGCAATATAGCTGACGGGTATATCATAAAGGGGGCGGTATCCCCTTAAAATATTCCCTCTAACCACCAACACCTCCCCCTCTCCACTACCCCCTCCGTAAAAAATTATAGCAACGTACGCCGAATTTAACCCGGAACATTCAAACTGCTCTCTTAGACTTCTTATTAACGTTGATTCTTTGACACATTTCCCCCTAAAAAATAGATTCACTTCCCCTAAAAAACAGATTCATTTCCCCTAAAAGAGAGAGAGAGAGAGAGAGGTCATTTCCCCTAAAAAAGATTCATTTCCCCTTATAAAAACAGATTCATTCCCCTTAAAAAAAAGACATTCATTTGCCCCTAGGAAAACATCAGATTCATTTCCCTCTAAAAAACAGATTCATTCTCCCCTGGAAACGCAGACTAATTTCTGTTAAAAACCAAATTCATTTCCACCTAAAAAAAAACCAGATTCATTTCCCCCTAAAAAAGCAGACACGTCTGTGGAATCGAAGACATTTGAAGCCAATAAACTGATTCCACTCCGTATCGCCTCCCTCCCCACGAGTTCCACTCTGGCACCGACGAGACAGCAGCAGCAGCAGCAGCAGTCATTCTCTCTCCAGCCAGAGAGAGAGAGAGACACCAATGGAATTATTCTCTCGTTGGAAGCCGAAGGGACATGGATAAGCAGAGGCCTTCGGGCTTCGGTTCTAGGTTGAAAGGAGACAAGTCAGAGGGCGTAGGAAAGGGACTGTTCTCCCCAACTGGAAGGAGGTTCTCCTGCAGGAAGGAACGAAGGAATGATGTTCTCACGTCATTGTTCTTGAAGATTATCCCGCTAAGGATGCGACAGTTCTTTGAAAGGACTTGATGTTCCTGTCATTCACATGTTAATGCTACAAAATAATGAATAACCAAATAATGTAAAACCTAAAAAAAGCATCATATAAAAATATAAAATAATAAAACTTTCCAGTCAGCCTCTCTCCCTTAACCCAAATGTTTACAAACATTCCCATCTTTCTAAAAAAAAAAAAATAAATAAATAAAAAAAAATTTCAGTGAGGTCTTTCGACCCTGAATTCTGTCAAGACTCTCGGGAACATAACTCGTAACTACTTTTCTATAAGCAAATGCCATAAAATCTGACAATATACAGGCTCACCGTGTATAAATATTCTTCTTAAGCTTTGTGAGGTTTAAGGTAACATTATCATACATTCCTGCTCATACCAGGGTTCATTTGTATGTACTGTATGTATACACAGTTGTACTTAAATTATGTATATCAACATGCACACACACACACACACACACACACACACATATATATATATATATATATATATATATATATATATATATATATATATATATATATATATATATATATATATATATATATATATATATATATATATATATATATATATATATATATATATATATATATATATATATATATATATATATATATATATATATATATATATATATATATATATATATATATATATATATATATATATATATATATATATATATATATATATATATATATATATATATATATATATATATATATATATATTGTAAAGATTAGCGCCAAAATACGCTATGAAACTGTTCTCCTTTCCTGCTTTGGGTTGGTTTGAACCTTTGAAGGTCGGGGGTATATAGGGGCTCAGAAAATATAATAGTTGGGGGACAGTAATCTGGCTTTGCACCGTTTTCTTTGGTACAGAAAGATGCAAATACCATTTTCTATGAGATAGCAGCGTGCCCTGGGTCAGGACATCGGCCCCCCCCCTACCCCTGTCCAGAAGCAATAAAAGGTCAGGGGGAAGGCAGCCCTTTATTACGGGCTGCTCTAGAAGCAAGAGCCCGTGCTGGCACAAGGCCAGCTAAATCTAAAACAACAACAAGCAGCCCTTTCTCACATGCGGTCGCTAGTTTAAGCCGAGCAGTCACGCCTCTGCAGGCCTTGCCCCTGCCCTCCTTTTCCGCTCGCCGCCACGTGGAGCCCATCGCCGCCCTTTGTGCCCCGTGTTCCATTCCACGTGGCCTTAGAAGACTGCAAGGGGGATTGCAAGTCTCCAAACGCGAGCTGATACTCAACGGCGGCCTTTCCATCATCCCACGGGCGCCCTTTTTCCGCCCCAATCTACGACTTGAATCAGTACCTTGGTGAGGAAGGCCCTTTTGTCGACGCAACCACGTGTACCTCTGGCAGAAGACGAAGCTGGAAGCCGACGACAGCCCTACGACCCTACAAATGTGGTAATGTACCCAAAACGAGTTGCTAGTCACGATTACTTAGCCCTTTTGCATTTATTAATTTCTGGGCCTATAACTTTGTGTTCCCTGATATTTCTTGGTTCAAGCCTGGCCCACGTGTTCACAGCTCCTTTCCTCTGAGTCACAAGTAACGCCTCGGGGAGTCCTTTGGCGCCTTCAGTGCACCCCCGAGTAATTCAATCCCCAAATTCCAGCATTAGATGTGTAACGGGGGTCCTAATATCGTTTCAGGAAGACGCCTGTAGCAGAATTATCATTGGTCCGTGTTCCTGGCATTCCCAAGTTCCCCCCCCTTCGGGAGGACTTCTACGGCAGTAATTTACCGTGTTTTCAGTTAATTTTCCCTTTGACCTTGTGTGCTATCAAATATAACTATTTTTATATCCACGTGTTTCACGCACTTCCCCTAGTGAAGGAGCCCTCCGCTCC
This sequence comes from Macrobrachium rosenbergii, assembly GCF_040412425.1. Classification (NCBI taxonomy): domain Eukaryota; kingdom Metazoa; phylum Arthropoda; class Malacostraca; order Decapoda; family Palaemonidae; genus Macrobrachium; species Macrobrachium rosenbergii. The sequence goes on along the minus strand of NW_027100717.1, from coordinate 238,761 downwards.
GTGTACTTCTTTTTTGTTTGTGTTTTATATGTCCTGGGTATCTTACAAGGCCATTTTCGAGTAAAGTAATAATTGTGGAGTCATGAGATCCACCTGCACCAGGAAACATATAAAAATGGCGACCTGACCAGTGATTCTCGTAATGATTGCATCCCCCTCTTCCCCTTTGTTGTTTGTGTTGCAATTTGTGAAATCAGCAATTAGCTCAGCTAAGCTGGATACGAGACAGATTACGAACCTTTGAAAAGCCAGCGCAACAGGCCAAGGAAATTCTGCGTAAGTAAACTGTGTTTATTTAGCGTAGGACGCTTTAGAAAACGTGACTAGCCCTAGGAATTTTTTTTATAGTAGGGTGCATGTCCGAGGAAAACGAGAGAGAGAATCGCCGAAACTTAGCTTTGGAAGCCTTTGCACGCGGCTTGCATGCCATTCAATTAGGTTATATAGGTGATAAATCATTAAAGGAATAGTGCGCATATTCCTCCTGTAGAAACAAGTGATTTCGAAACCGAATCATTAGATAGGCGCGAGACCTCGACGGAAACCCACGTGTTCGAAAGTCAGATTAGCATTGCTGACGCATTTTACCCTCTCTGTCTCTCGTTTTAGAAATAGGAGCGAAAGCGTATATTATACGCCAAGTACGAAAAGGGTCAACAACCATTGTCTCTCAGTTTGGGGAAGTCCCCGGGTGTTTACGTCGTTCATTCGTTTGGCGCAGAAGGCCTTGACCGTCCATTCCGTGGCCCAGTTAGGAAAACATTTGTTTGTTTGATTTGCTTCGCTCTACCAAATTGCTTTGCATTATTGGGGGTCTGACATTATATGTTCTGTATTGTTCTGTTTTTTTTTGTGTGTTTGTTTTGTGCTGTTACTACGGCTGCGTGTGTTGCCTATCTGTTGTGACTGTGGGATGGCCCCCCCACCTAATTGCCCTTGAGAATAACACTTCTCCCATAAGTCAGTAAAACTAGCGCCCTCGCTGATCAGACGTCGTCTGTGCGGAAGTTCCCGGGCGCCTATACATTCTATTCTTGTCCCCAATAAACCCGTGTCGTCGGTCCGTTGGTGAGACCAATTCATTTTCCATTCAGTCCCCAAATGAGCCCGTTTCGTCGGTAATTCGGGAGACCTAAATATATATCCCAATCTAGTCCCCAAGTAAGCCCGTTTTGTCGGTAATTAGGGAGACCTATACATTCCTGTCTTGTCCCCAAGTCAGCCCGTTTGTCGTTACCTTGGGAGACCAATCCTTTGCTAATCCATTGTCCCCAATCAGCCCGCTTCGTCGGTAAATCGGGAGACCAATCATTGCTAATCCTCGTCCCCAATCAGCCCGCTTCGTCGGTAAATCGGGAGACCAATCATTGCTAATTCATCGTCCCCAATCAGCCCGCTTCGTCGGTAAATCGGGAGACCAATCATTGCTAATTCATCGTCCCCAATCAGCCCGCTTCGTCGGTAAATCGGGAGACCAATCATTGCTAATTCATCGTCCCCAATCAGCCCGCTCCGTCGGTAAATCGGGAGACCAATCATTGCTAATTCATCGTCCCCAATCAGCCCGCTTCGTCGGTAAATCGGGAGACCAATCATTGCTAATTCATCGTCCCCAATCAGCCCGCTCCGTCGGTAAATCAGGAGACCAATCATTGCTAATTCATCGTCCCCAATCAGCCCGCTTCGTCGGTAAATAGGGGAGACCAATCATTGCTAATTCATCGTCCCCAATCAGCCCGCTTCGTCGGTAAATCGGGAGACCAATCATTGCTAATTCATCGTCCCCAATCAGCCCTCTCCGTCGGTAAATCGGGAGACCAATCATTGCTAATTCATCGTCCCCAATCAGCCCGCTCTGTCGGTAAATCGGGAGACCAATCATTGCTAATTCATCGTCCCCAATCAGCCCGCTTCGTCGGTAAATCGGGAGACCAATCATTGCTAATTCATCGTCCCCAATCAGCCCGCTCCGTCGGTAAATCGGGAGACCAATCATTGCTAATTCATCGTCCCCAATCAGCCCGCTCCGTCGGTAAATCAGGAGACCAATCATTGCTAATTCATCGTCCCCAATCAGCCCGCTCTGTCGGTAAATCGGAGACCAATCATTGCTAATTCATCGTCCCCAATCAGCCCGCTCCGTCGGTAAATCGGGAGACCAATCATTGCTAATTCATCGTCCCCAATCAGCCCGCTCTGTCGGTAAATCGGGAGACCAATCATTGCTAATTCATCGTCCCCAATCAGCCCGCTTTGTCGGTAAATCGGGAGACCAATCATTGCTAATTCATCGTCCCCAATCAGCCCGCTCCGTCGGTAAATCGGGAGACCAATCATTGCTAATTCATCGTCCCCAATCAGCCCGCTTCGTCAGTAAATCGGGAGACCAATCATTGCTAACCCATCGTCCCCAGTCAGCCCGCTTCGTCGGTAAAATCGGGAGACCAATCATTGCTAATCCATCGTCCCCAATCAGCCCGCTCCGTCGGTAAATCGGGAGACCAATCATTGCTAACCCATCGTCCCCAATCAGCCTGCTCCGTCGGTAAATCGGGAGACCAATCATTGCTAACCCATCGTCCCCAATCAGCCCGCTCCGTCGGTAAATCGGGAGACCAATCATACGTCCTTTGGAAAAGGGTCCAAGATTCCCACAGCTCTGGGAAATTAATTCTGTGTGCTACTAGCGTCCTCTCCCGCCTGCAAAATGTCGACACGGTCTCAGCAGAGCGAGGATTTCAAGTTCTTCATGTCCTCAGGGAAGGAACTCGGCCTTTCCGGGAGAGAACTAAGAGACTGGGTACAGGAGAGGATGGACGCCATACAGGCAGAACGACAGGCTCAGGAGAGACGAGAAGAAGCCGCAAGGCAGGAACGAGAAGCAGAAAGACAGGCTCAGGAGAGACGAGAAGCAGCAGAGAGACAGGAAAGGGACAAGCAGCGTGCCCATGAACTCGCAATGCTGCAACAGAGTGGCCCTTCGCCTCCCCCTGCCCCCAGGGGATGAGTGCCTTCAGCCAGGCTCTCGCCTGCATGCCGAAGTGGACGGAGGCCGAGCCCGAGGTGTGGCTCGACAGCGCCGAGACAGTTTTAAAGGCCTGCCCCCTGAGTGCAGCCGAACTCTCCCTGGTGTTGGGCAAGTTCCTTGGAGGGAAGGCCCTGATTGCCTACAAAGCCCTCCCGCCGGAGGAGCAGGAAAATTGGGAGGTCGTACGCCAGACTATCGCAAAGGCGTACGAGATAACCCCTGAACGCTGGAGGAGGCGCTGGCGAGGGCAAGTGAAAGAAGCCAATCAGACCTGGGCAGACTGGGCCTACCAGTCCGAGCGTGCCCGTGCCAAATGGTTCGAGTCCGTGGGGGTTACGACCCTCAACGAGGCAATCGAACAGATAAAAATAGAGCACTTTCTACTCTACACCCCTCCGGCCCTCGCCACGCACGACGCCGAGAGGGAGCCTACGACGTTGGTGGAATGCTGTCGCATCGCCGACTCCTGGGATACTCATCACCCCCAGGAGAGCTCCCTCCAGCGCAAAATTACTCCACCTGCCTTCCTTTCGGGTGCCCCTCCGCCGAAGAACGGGCAATCACAGAAACCCGTTGTGTGCGGATATTGCAAGAAAACGGGGCATTCCTCCGAACAGTGCCGGAGCAAGAAACCGGTTCCTCTCTCTCCCAGAAGACCGCCCAATAACTCGCCTGCGCCCTTCACAGGGGCAGTGTGGAAAGACTTCAGCCAGACCTTTTGCACGGCGTGCAAGGTTTATGGCCATTCTCCCGCATGGGCGAAGTGCCCGAGCAATTATAAAACAAATACTCCCACCGTCGCCCTGGCAGTAACGAATCCCGAGTCCTTAGGCCCTCCTGCCGGGGGTCCCATCTATGTGGCACCTCCTCGAGGTAGACACTCCGCACGCCAGGTCAAGGCATTTGACGACTCTGGCGCGCAAATTTCCCTCATAAGGAGGGACAAAGTTCCCTATGGAGCTATAATTGACCGACGCAAGCTCGTCACCATTGAGGGCATCAACGATTTTAAAATGATCCTCCCTACGGTCCAACTGAGGGTCACCCGACCCCACAGAGCCAGGACCCTTCGTCTCGCCGTAGCGAAACACATTCCAGGAGGCTATGACGTCCTCCTGGGCCAAGACTTTACGTCCCATTTCAAGCCACCACCATTCCGGGGTCCCCATTCCCCAATAAATCATCCAAATCCGAGTCCAGTGCCCGGCACGGCATCAGTGCCAGTGCCGAGGCCTCAGCCAGATCTCCCTTCAGCAGAATCTCGGCCTTCAACTCCTCTGCCAGTGCCCCTTAGGCGCACTGAGCAGTGCCAGTCTCCGTCTGTCCAGACAGACGAGACCACCACCACATCGCCACCAGCGCCAGTGCCAAGGTCAGTGCCTGAGCTGGTCACCCCTGCATGCAAGTCGACCCCGCCCCCTCCGGCCGTCCCCTCTCTCTCGCCGCCCGCCGCAGATTCCTCCGCGAGTCATGATTCTGCCCTGCCTTCCTGGGCTGATGAACTCTGCGAACTGCGCCGGTTAATGTCCGAGATGGCGAACAAAATTCCTGGGTCAGTTGTCGCAGCAGCTGACCCAGATGGCACACCTTGCCGCCCTTTGGCCTCGGGCCCTCCGATTCCCCGGCCAAGGACAACGGTCCAAGGAGGAGAGGTTCGCGGCGGAGTTACCACGGGTGTGGGCGATCGCAGGTAGTCGACAAGGAGCCCCGAGCTCTTCTGGCCCCTGTGCAAACTTGGCATAGGGCCCCCATCTTCATCTCTTGAACGTCTTGGCACCTTTCATCCAGGAGAGGATGTCAAGGCCTTCCGCTATCTTCTTCCTTTCCTTTGGAATTTCTATCCCTCATCCTTCTCTATCGATCTTTCCTTCGCACTTTCCCTTACTTACCACCGCAAGCGGCAGTTAACATATGGGATATCATCCCCTTTTAAAATGCATAAATCATTTTATTTTGAAGCAGTAAGAGAGACAGAGTGGGAAGTGGCACGCCCTTACGCCCGTCCTTTGGGCACAAGGCAGGTGTGTCAGCTCTTCCTGAAGGGGTCGCGCCCTTTGGGTTTCTTTTCCCCGCCCTTGGGCTGAGAGTTAGCTCTGACCGTCGTCTGTTGGCGACGGAAGTTAGATAAAGAAGTAAATCATAAATACCTCACTCTGTTATCCTTTATTTTCTACGTATATTATTTACTTTTGCATTTAATCTTTTCTCATTTTTTTAACGAATCTCGAGTCACAAGACTCCTGCCCTTACGAATTTTAACGTTGCCTTTTAATCACCGCGGTGCGGCCCGCCCTTTAGTATGAAGTAATATCCTTCGTTTGTTGTTCTGTGTAGTTTCCTTTTTTTTTTTAATTTACATTTTTTTTTGTTGAGTTATCCTTGTGGAGAATGATAGCCTTGTCCATTTTCCCCTTCATTTGTTTATCCTCCCATTCATACGTCGAGTAGTCTATTTATAGCTTACACCCAAGTTGTAAGCTGCAGACGTAAAAATTTAGCGTCGTTTAAATTGGCGAATTAAAACCCGCGAATATTCTCTTTGCCTCACAGCTGTCAAGTTCTTGTCCCTTCAGATTAGCGTTCGTGGGAAATATTAGTTAGGCTCGTCGAGCTTATGAACCGTGGGAGGTCGATTGAAAAGAAGAATTGAATTCTATTATTACAATTTTGGTAAAGGGGATATTATTTAAAACCTACAATGTATTGTCCCGAATGCCGCCTCTTCAAGGCACAACTAATAAAATGCATGTAATCTAGCATTAAGGAATCAGTGGGGTTACATTTGTTTCCCTTTAAACTCTGCCTTGTATGTTTTATTTTGTTGTTGTTATTTTGTAATTTTTAAGTATTCTTTGTTTATTCCCTTCTGAGCGCCTTATTACCCCAGTAAAGTAAATCGAAAAAGAATGGGTAGAATCAGTATTTGTGAAATATTTGAGCAATAATTAATTTGCAAACAAGTTCACCCTTTTGGGTGTATATTCTAAATTGCACTTTGCTCCTAAAGTAAACTTTCAGTTTGTTATTGATCAGTGTGCCATCAGAGTTTTGCAAATAAAGTAAAGTAAAGGTTGTAGCAAAGCAGAAGATAGAATAAAGTCGAACGTTTTCTTCGCTCATTTTTGCTGTTGTCAATATTCGCACCCGTTTATAGGTGTGAATATTATCTTGCCAGGGGAGCTGTAAAGATTAGCGCCAAAATACGCTATGAAACTGTTCTCCTTTCCTGCTTTGGGTTGGTTTGAACCTTTGAAGGTCGGGGGTATATAGGGGCTCAGAAAATATAATAGTTGGGGGACAGTAATCTGGCTTTGCACCGTTTTCTTTGGTACAGAAAGATGCAAATACCATTTTCTATGAGATAGCAGCGTGCCCTGGGTCAGGACATCGGCCCCCTACCCCTGTCCAGAAGCAATAAAAGGTCAGGGCGAAGGCAGCCCTTTCTCACACGCGGTCGCTAGTTTAAGCCGAGCAGTCACGCCTCTGCAGGCCTTGCCCCTGCCCTCCTTTTCCGCTCGCCGCCACGTGGAGCCCATCGCCGCCCTTTGTGCCCCGTGTTCCATTCCACGTGGCCTTAGAAGACTGCAAGGGGGATTGCAAGTCTCCAAACGCGAGCTGATACTCAACGGCGGCCTTTCCATCATCCCACGGGCGCCCTTTTTCCGCCCCAATCTACGACTTGAAGCAGTACCTTGGTGAGGGAGGCCCTTTTGTCGACGCAACCACGTGTACCTCTGGCAGAAGACGAAGCTGGAAGCCGACGACAGCCCTACGCCCCTACAAATGTGGTAATGTACCCAAAACGAGTTGCTAGTCACGATTACTTAGCCCTTTTGCATTTATTAATTTCTGGGCCTATAACTTTGTGTTCCCTGATATTTCTTGGTTCAAGCCCGGCCCACGTGTTCACAGCTCCTTTCCTCTGAGTCACAAGTAACGCCTCGGGGAGTCCTTTGGCGCCTTCAGTGCACCCCCGAGTAATTCAATCCCCAAATTCCAGCATTAGATGTGTAACGGGGGTCCTAATATCGTTTCAGGAAGACACCTGTAGCAGAATTATCATTGGTCCGTGTTCCTGGCATTCCCAAGTTCCCCCTTCGGGAGGACTTCTACGGCAGTAATTTACCGTGTTTTCAGTTAATTTTCCCTTTGACCTTGTGTGCTATCAAATATAACTATTTTTATATCCACGTGTTTCACGCACTTCCCCTAGTGAAGGAGCCCTCCGCTCCGTGTACTTCTTTTTTTGTTTGTGTTTTATATGTCCTGGGTATCTTACAAGGCCATTTTCGAGTAATGTAATAATTGTGGAGTCATGAGATCCACCTGCACCAGGAAACATATAAATATATATATATATATATATATATATATATATATATATATATATATATATATATACTATTTATCACATCACCGTGATTCATATAGCTACAAACGTCCTTTAATATCAATTATCTACCTCGGAAATAATATATTATATATATATTACCGAAGAATTTTAAGTTATCCCTGTATATATATATATACTTATATATATATATATATTGTGTGTGTGTGTTATTTGTGTGTATTATATATTATATATATATATATATATATATAATATATATATATATATATATATATATGTGTGTGTGTGTGTGTGTGTGTGTGTGTGCTCGGCGTCTGTTTATCCAGATATTTTGAACACAACTGCATACCAATACCTGCGCACCATTCTTTAAGAAAAATAACCAACAGACTCTATTCTACAGCAGTAAATGAAATTACACACACACACACACTCGCACACAACACTGCATTTACATAACGTAATGAGAGAGCAAACCTGTGTAACACAGCACTGATTCCTTCCCACTGAGAACCACAGGAACAAGATTTCTGCTTCTATGCAATGTGATCACGAAGCAATTAAGGAATTTCATTCTCAGGCCCAAAGGCTGAAGGATGCAGGGATTACAAGATGGGAATCTGATTCTCTCTATTGTATTAGTTTCTGTATTTAGTCACTTTTTGATGTTATGCAGCTGCTATGTGAAACGTGTCCTGTAGAAAATAGTCTTCACTAATTATAGTACTGCAATAATTGGCCAATTTTATAGATAAACAAGAAAAATGAAGGATATTTCCAGCGTGAAAATAACACAATGCTTCTGACTTTCCTTGACATTTAAAACAGATTGTTTTGTATAGTAACTGAAATGATTTTTTTGTATAGCAGAGATGAACTAATTGTATTATATAGTGAGTTGAAATGATTGTATTGTATAGTGAGTTTAAATGATTTTATCGTATAACGAGCTGTACTGATTGTATCTCATTGTTCAAACTACTGTATTTTATACCGACTTAAAACGTTTGTATTTTACAGTGATTTGAACCGATTGTATAGCGAGTTAAATTGATTGAAATTATTGTGTTGTATAGTGAGTTGTACTGATTGTATCTGATAGAGTTGCAACCATTGTATTTTATAGCGAGCTGAAACGACTGTATTTTATGGTGAGTTGAAACGATTGTATTGTGTTGTGAGTTGAAAAGATTGTACTGTATAGTGAGTTTTACGTATTGCACTGTATACTGAGCTGTAATTTCATTTCATAGTTAACTATATCGCTGTATTTAATAAGACACAACTAGACAACGTACCAATACCTACTCTACTCTCTTAGCAAAGAAAAACAATTGTATTTGCAGGACAGGCACACAAACACTGTATACACCGTATGTAGGCAAAAACAGAAAACACCATCTAACAAACACTTAGCTCTTTTAATTCCGTTTCATTAGGCGTTCAATTGCATGCACAGTCAAGATTAATTGTAGCCATTAACAGCTGAGGTCATTAGCATACTTGATTTCACTAAATATTGCGGCAAATCCCTGTCCATTTGCATTTTTTAATCATATGTGTGTGTGAGAGAGAGAGAGAGAGAGAGAGAGAGAGAGAGAGAGAGAGAGAGAGAGAGAGAGTCCTTCGCTCCTGTTTCAAGTAAATCAGGAAAAATCTTGTCTATCTAAACACGCCGGTGTCGGATGTCTAACAGTCATGTCAAAATCGTTACTAAAAGTCAAAATATACAAAACACTCATCTCATAATGGGTGTGTCAACTTGTCATAAAAACACGTCGGCAGCTTACCACATACATATCACAAACAAATTGACATCAGGTCTACTACAGAACGTGGAGAACGAACCTTTGGCCAATGCTCGATACTCGAACGAAGCACTGGTTAGGTCTACCAAGAAGTCGTAAACTTGTATTCAACATGTTTGCAATGTGTATGCAACAAGTTGACGACATGTTTGTGACATGTTTCGCTATATTGTCGTCGTAACATAAATGGTCAAACGTATTAACCTGAATTAACCAGAGACCATATATGAATACAAAAAATGAATAAACTGTCATCATTATTACTAATACGGATATTGTTTTAAACGTTCAAATGGAATGGAATGGAATGGAATGGAATACAGAATTTAGGCCAAAGGCCAAGCGCTGGGACCTGTGAGGTCATTCAGCGCTGAAAGTGAAACTGAGAGAAGAAAGTTCTGAAAGGTGTAACAGGAGGGAAACCTCAAAGCAGTTGCACAATGCAACAATTGTCAGGAGAGGGAGGAGGAAAGTAAGATGGAATAAAGAGAATATGAACGGAGGTAAAGTAAGAGGAATGAAAGCGGTTGGAGCTTGGGCCGAAGGAACACTGCAAACACCTCAAGCAATGCCTACAGTGCACCGCGTGAGGTGCACTGACGGCAACACCCCCTTGCACGGTGAGCATTCAAATGGACACGACTCCGAATTATTCGTATGCAAATGAAGCCTCGACGGAAGGGAAAGCCCACTTGTGGATAACAAATAAGAAGTTTCTTCGGCGCAATCGAGTTTTCGGTACAGCTTATTATCAAGGCCACCGAAAATAGATCTATCTTTCCGTGGTCTCGGTATAGTGCTGTATGAGTCGCGGTCCATGAAAATTATCCACGGCCTGGTGGTGGCCTATCCTATATCGTTGCCAGAGGCACGATTATGGCTAACTTTATCCTTAAATAAAATAAAAACCACTGAGGATAGAGGGCTGTAATTTGGTAAGTTTGATGATTGGGGAGTGGATGATCAACATACCATTTGGCAGCGCCCTAGCCTCAGTAGTTTTTAAGATCTGAGGGCGGACAGAAAAAAGTGCGGACAGAAAAAGTGCGGAGGGACAGACAACGCCGGCACTATAATAGTTTTCTTTTCCAGAAAACTAAAAATGACAAAAGGTTAAAACAAGAAACACGTACTGTACAAGTCTAAACAGCCAAATGAGAAGTTGTAGCAAAATATAGTGCTGTATGTCCTTCCTTTAAACCTGGCAGGGAGAGAGAGAGAGAGAGAGAGAGAGAGAGAGAGAGAAGAACAGAGAGATGCAGTTCCTCTTCCTTCCTCCAAAGCAGCGAAGGACGGGAGGAACAAACGATGAAACTCAGCGCTGTTTGTCAGTTGTTGTTCCTCGTTTGTTTCCGATTCTTCTGCGACTAAAAAGAGGATTGCCTAGCCAGAGGGGATCCGCCCCTAGAAAGAATCCTTCCCTTCCTCGCCTGGTTGGGCGCCTCTCTCCTGCAGGACTCTCGTCCAGAGGAATAAGGAATGGATCCCGCGTCTGGGGTCGACGGTTTACAGAAGGATATTGATGTAACACACACACACACACAAACATGCACAAACACAAGGTGTCAACGTCCATACTACAAGGGGT
>NW_027100717.1:207983-222983 GCF_040412425.1 Macrobrachium rosenbergii | reverse complement strand
TTTGAAGGCATTATTCAAGGTTATTTGCAGCGTCCCTTCGGGGCCCTAGCTGCAACGCCTTTCTTTTCTTGTAACTGTGTCTACGTTCACATTCTCTTTCCTCCATCTTACTTCACCCAACCATCCCTCCCTCCCTCCTTCCCTCTCCTCACAATTGTTGTTTCATAGTGCTTCCTCAACTGCCTTGTGGTTTTCCATTCCATTCCATTCCATTCCACAAACAGACACACACACACACAAAACCCCGTCAGATAATATAACCTGGGGGTATCATGGCAAGAGGAGGCAGCCATCAGGAGAAACTCAATGACTTAACAAATGAAAGGAGGGAAGTTCACCAGAAACACAGGAAGCGAGAACCTCAAACCTTTCCTTTCCCTCCGGAGACTCATTCCCCCGAGTGAGAAGAAACCTTAAAATGAAAGGCTGAAATTCGGAGATACTCAGGTCCTGTTTGGAGAAAATTGTTCAGAATTTCAATTCAAAACAATTTTCCTTTGTGGAAATTAGGAAGAATTTGGATTCAAAATATCCTGACTTTGAGGAAATTGAAACAATTTCAATTCAAAATATTTTTCCTCTGTGGAAATTAGAAAGACTGTATATTCAGAATAATTTCTTATTACGCAAAATATAAAAATTAAAATCCTTCTCAGAACTGCGGTTAGTCAACTTAAAAGCGTATTTCAAAACCCAACACTTAGTAGCAATCTTTGGACCTTCCCACTAAAAGGCAAAGTCCCAAAATAAAATTAGAAAGAGGGGAGATGATGAAAAAGAAGGTACCGAGAGAGAGAGAGAGAGAGAGAGAGAGAGAGAGAGAGAGAGAGAGAGAGAGAGAGAGAGAGAGAGAGAGAGAGAGAGAGAGAGAGAGAGAGAGAGAGAGAGAGAGGACACTTGCTGTAATAATGAAACAGTACATTTACCATTTAAACTTTCTTTTTCACGCGAGAATATTTCAGGAAACAAAACATTTTAAGATAAATGTTACTGGAACATAAGATTTAGGACAAAGGCCAAGTACTGGGACCTATGAGGTCATTCAGCGCTGAAAACAATACTGAGACAATTGTTAGGAGAGGGCTAAGGAAAGTAAGATAAAGGAAGAGAATATGAACGGAGGTACAGTAAGAGGAATAAAAGAAGCTGCAGCTAGGGGTCGAAGGGACGCTGCAAAGAACCTTCTTAAGTATTGCCTACAGTGCACCGCTTGAGGTGCACTGATGGCACTAACCCCCTACGAGATCAGGCCTTTGAAAACATGAACAAATAACATCCTATCATTATTATCTCCCGAGCGAGAAATGACTTAGAGATAAACCAAGAGACCTTGACAGATTCCCTCTTTCTCTCCACCAATGTTGCCGAAACCTTTGAGAGAGAGAGAGAGAGAGAGAGAGAGAGAGAGAGAGAGAGAGAGAGAGAGAGAGAGAGAGGAAGCGATGCAGTGCAAAGTGCCACAGATAATAATCTCAAAGATGAAAACGATGAATCCTGAACAGGAAGAAGAAGAAGAAGGGGAGTTTTTTTTTTATCAGCCATTCATCCAATAATGGAATTACTAAAATAAAGAAATTTCCAAAATAAACTGAAAAGGGAAGCTATGATTTCGTGTTTACAGGTCAGAGTCCCGAAGGGAATAAAATCTTATGTTTTCTATTATTGCAAATAGCACTTTGTCCAAGATGATGCTGCAGAGAGAGAGAGAGAGAGAGAGAGAGAGAGAGAGAGAGAGAGAGAGAGAGAGAGAGAGAGAGAGAGAGAGAGGGAATTTACATTTTTTGATTTGATACGAATATCTCCAACATAAGTTATGGTTTTATTCTAATCACGCGACCCTAAACCAATTCCTAGTTATCAATCAAATAATAATAATAATAATAATAATAATAATAATAATAATAATAATAATAATAATAATAATAATACAAGTATGTCCACAAAAAACAAAGCGGAAGTCAAAAACCACACAAAATCCGAGAGAAACAACAGAACATTTAAGGGGGAAACAACTTCCCCTGACACGGAAGCTGGACCTTACCAAGAGTGACACTCACAGGATAAGGTCGACTTCAGAGCCCAAATTCGGACAGAATAAAAAGGACCTCCATCTCCTTCCTATGCAAATGAGGTGGAAGAAGGACCACCTAGAATTATGTTATGAGGTTCAGGATGCAAGGGGAGTCTTTCAGGAAATAGGATTCTCTTAAATAGGATTCATTTCAATGAGGAGTGACTTGCCGTTTGTAAAATTTGATAAAAGCCTACTTTAATCATTATCATTTTGTGGTTTTTACTCAAATGGAGGTCCCCACACGCCAAGCCAATCAATAAAAGATATTCAAATAGCAAACCTCCGCTAAGGCTTACTGACAACAGAGATAAGAGCCACGAGAACAAAGCCAGGCACATAATCCCCAAACTGGAACGAAATCTATCAGCGTTGGAAGATGAGATATAAATGATTCCAAGAGAAATGATCAGGGCGAGAACAGATCTCTTTCCAAGATTTCTTTTTTAAGACTTCCTTTTAATGGGAGAAGAGAGAAGCTGGTTCCTTTCCCCTTGAACAGAAAGGGGTTACAGAAGACACAGATATTCTATAATAATAAATATTAATTTTTATGTTAAATTATTAATTTACCAACAATTTTACTTATCTGTTTTTCTAATAACTGATCTCTTCTTTCTGTATTTCCTATCATTACCTTCTGTTGCTTCTTTCGAATGAACGCCAAAATATTCTTTGAAATTTGAATTTCAAGTCATTGGACCCTGTGGGGCTTGTTCCATATGAATAGGGTTCTTCATCTTCTGGATAATAATAATAATAATAATAATAATAATAATAATAATAATAATAATAATAATAATATAATAATAATAATAATAATAATAATAATAATAATAATAATAATAATAATAATAATAATAATAATAATAATAATAATAACGATTATTAGGCGTAAATACTTTGGGAATAACTGAAAATATTTCTTAAGGGCAAAGCTTCAGCTTAAATATCCGCCATAATGACTAGTAGTAGTTATTTCCCGAAGACACTAAAATAAAGCAATAATTTCTGCCTCAAAAATAAAAGAAATAAAATAATTAAAATAAGCGAACTCACACCACCCAGAGCTACGGACGGCCCTCTGAACTTACCTGAAAAGAAAAAAAGAATATGCAGATTAGAGATGTTTAAAATATCTAAGTGGAAAGATATTTCAATGTAATGCAAATCTATAAAAAATTAAATTTTAGCTCTCTCTCTCTCTCTCTCTCTCTCTCTCTCTCTCTCTCTCTCTCTCTCTCTCTCTCTCTCTCTCTCTCTCTCGTTTTCAGAAAAAATGTAAAAAAATTATATAAATTTCCAATTAAATATTACACTACGGGGGAGCACTCAGAACTGAGAGAGAGAGAGAGAGAAAAGGACAGAGTCTAGAGAGACGATGATCATCTGAGATACCGACGCCATTTCCATTTGGGCAACAGACCCATTTCTCTTCATCGAACACAAGTCACACTCTCTGACCAGTAGATGGATGGCCCTCCCTTACGGGCTCCCCCCCCCCTCAACTTTTTGGGGCAATAAATCCAAAGGCTACCCATGCACAAGCGAATATACTGGGAGAGTATATACACAGTTTCAGTTACGAATTAACTCTGTAAGGTTGTCTGCGTCTGAGGGCTGATGTTGCGTTAAGCTGAAACCGCATAAATAAAATAATTTACTTAGAAAAAACTTTATACATCATCAAGGTGTTCGATCGACTTTAAATCTCATAAACAAATAGCTTCTTTCGTAATTAGTTCCTTTATCAAGGCTCAATAAATAAGAAAATTCTAAAGTTCTCTATTTCTACCAGTCATTAAATCCAGGTCTACCTGTGATAAACATTCTCAGCTATCTTTCAGAGGCTTCAGAAACAAAATCCTCGTTGGTCACAAGACCAGCAAATGGGTCTGCCCTTCTACGCTCGATCAAATTCTTTCTCCTTTGCCTCTGAATTAAAACCAGCATTTCTAAATCACTTAGTTAGCCGACGGGTTCTATTCTCTCCCACTAAAGGACAAACAGAATGAGAGGATGGTTTGCGGCACAATACAAATCCCGTGAAAACTTTTCTGATCATAAAATCAATCCTCTGGACCACTAATCTTCCAGGCACCCTCTGGAACGCGGTACTGGAACGGGGTCGGGCCAAACAGATGGTGTTATTTCGGTAAATTTTGCCAGGTTCGGAACGGAGAGGAAGGAACATGGGAGAATCGCTACTGACTCCTTTCGCGAAGGAGAGAAAGACAAAAAGGTGAATGAGAAGCAATATTCCCTTGATGATTTGAAGGTACTGGAAACTCATCTGGATGCTGATGTTAACGATATGCGTTGTAATGGGAGAGAGAGAGAGAGAGAGAGAGAGAGAGAGAGAGAGAGAGAGAGAGAGAGAGAGAAAGAAATTCTAAACCACCCACTCTGTTCAAAATGTATGTGTGTGAGAGAGAGAGAGAGAGAGAGAGAGAGAGAGAGAGAGAGAGAGAGAGAGAAAGAAATTCTAAACCACCCACTCTGTTCAAAATGTATGTGTGAGAGAGAGAGAGAGAGAGAGAGAGAGAGAGAGAGAGAGAGAGAGAGAGAGAGAGAGAGAGAAAACGTAAGAAAAAAAATCTCCAGAACCCCACCACTGTACATAAGCACCCTTACCCAAAACATCAATGATCAGAAACTTGCAACAGCCCATATGACAGTCGTGGGCAGCAGTAATGGGTCACAATGAGACCGAAAGACACCAAATTAGCGATAGCAAACGAGAGAAGCCCAAGCAATAACACAGATTTACCAAAGGCCAAATTTTGGCGGCCACCTCCAGGGAAGTGCAAAGCCTCCATTGAATTCTAACCAGTGTGTCTCAGGCCTCAGAAATATTTTGATGTGGCCCACTTTTCTTCCCCCCGGGGGAGGAAAATAGAAAAGAAGAAAATAAGACTGAAGAGATAGAAAAGAATAATGAAAACAAAGAACAGGATAAGAGTATGGATGCAGAGAAACTCATAGATTCTACAGTACATATGAGGCAATACAGCAACATACATATGAAGAAATAAATTATGACATGATAAATCAAAATAAAAAATCCCAAAGAGATTGTACCCGGATCTTCATACTGATGGGAAAGAGCAAGAAAAAAAGAAAAGAAAAAGGGAATTGCAGGTTTGGTGAAAGATGTTATTACAAGCATCCCAAGATATGTCACAATTATGAGATCTATGGCAAATGTGCATATCTAGATGGCTATGAGGAGGAATGCAGCGATCTACATCCAAAAATATGTAAAAACTGGAGAGAAGGAAATGGATGTAGGTTTAATAAAAAATGTAGGTACATGCATCCTGTAGCCATGAAAAATCAAAATCAAAATCAAATACATATAAAAAATCAAGGTAAAAATGAAACAAATAAAGAAAGGAACAAAGATCATGTGATGAAGGCAAAAAGCAAGCCAACAACACATTACGAAATGTCAGCAGAAGATATGAGGCATCAGCACCTAGATATAGTACAAGGAACAAGCAGTGTATCTATGATGCTGGGGATGGTGCAGATATGGAGATAAATGCAGGTATATGCACAAAATGAATAATTATGAAGATGGAAGATCAAATATAATGGAAAAGTTGGATTTTTTAATGTACGAATTTCTGGAAATGAAGAAAAAATCAACATATCAGAACAGGAAAGAGACATGGGAAAATCCTTATTATTACCCATATTAGATAATGGAGATAATATGCAAACCATCACAGTGATGAATGCGCAGGGTTTAGTTTCGAGTAACTCAAAAAGAAAGATAGAGTTCTTAGAAGAACTAACCCAAAATGAAAAAATAGAAATAATGAATATAAGTGAAACCTGGTATTCCCAAGAGACTGGTAATGATGACCAGATAAAGGGTTTCCAAACTTATAGATCAGATAGAAAAAATAGAAATCAGTGGGGAACCGCGATATATGGGAGAGACGCCAATCAAGGAAAAATCTGTGAGAAATATAGTAACACAGAATGTGAATTAATAGCTGTAGAATTTGAATCTGAAAAATTAGTGAACATTGTAATATACAGACCCCCTAATACTAAAGGGTTTGACATAATAATTGACAAATTGGATGATATATGTAGAAATCACAAGGACTGGACTATACTCCTATCCGGAGACTTTAACTTTCCTTTCGTAGAATGGAAAGAACGAATAGGAGACTGTGGTCGTATTTATACATATAAAAAAGAGAGCAATAGTAGCGCAGAAGATAAGAGGCAATTTGAAAAGCTATTAGATATGCTACTAGAACATAACATTCAGCAAATAAATCACCTGCCAACAAGAAAGGATAATATTTTAGACCTAGTATTTGTGAACGAGGTGAACTATGTTAAAGAAATAATAGTGTATAATACGAGTATTTCAGACCATAATGTCATAGAACTAACAGTCCGTTCCAAAGCACATGAAAACAGAGATAAGCAAGAGATGAAAAAATGGGAAGGATATGGAAAATACAATTTCTATAGTAAGAATATAAATTGGTAAAAAATAAATGAAGAATTAAACAAAGAATAGGAAAACATATTTGTAAGTGATAATTTACAGGTAAATACCGATATATTATATAAAATATTAGAGGAAATAGTGGAAAAATATATACCGAAGAAAAAAAGTAAACATCAGTCACGAATACCAAGAGACAGAAGGATCTTGTTCCAAAGTAAGTATACCTTAGTTTTACCAGACCACTGAGCTGATTAACAGCTCTCCTAGGGCTGGCCCGAAGGATTAGACTTATTTTACGTGGCTAAGAACCAGTTGGTTACTTAGCAATGGGACCTACAGCTTATTGTGGAATCCGAACCACATTATAGCGAGAAATGAATTTCTATCACCAGAAATACATTCCTCTAACTCTTCATCAGCTGGCCGCGGGAATTGAACTCCGGCCCATTGAGTGACAGTCTGAAGCTCAACCGATTCGGCCAACAAAGGGCTGGATCTTGTTCCAGAAAATCAGAAAGTGGAAAAAAGGTCTTGCAAAAGAAAAGAATGCATGGAAAGTGATGGGACTAAAAAGTAAGATAGAAAATGCAGAACAAAAGATTATACAGTCAAAAGAAAATGAAAAATGGGACCTAGAAGAAAAGACCCTACAAAATATCAAGCAAAACCCTAAAATTTTTTATTCATATGCAAAAAAAAATGAATATAATAAGAGTAGAAATAGGCCCTCTAATAATTGAAGGGCGATTAACGAATGAAAAAAAGGAAATATGTAACATATTAGCAGAAAGATATGAGTGCATTTACACCTAGCATTGATAATGAAGATAATGATACAGAAATAAGAGATGAAAATATTGAATATTTATCGGACATAGATATTACAGAAGCCGATATTGTGCAGGCTATTAATGAAATTAGAAATGGATCAGCAGCAGGACCAGATGGCGTACCTGCCATATTGTTAAAGAGAGTGGTTCATTCAATCGCAAAGCCGCTAGCAATATTATTGAGACAAAGTATAGATACAGACAAGATTTACGATGAGCATAAATTAGCTTATATTACTCCTACTTTCAAAAGTGGTTCAAGACTTGTTAGAACTTTGTTGTTTTTGTTTAGCTTTCGTTTACCCTATTTTGCTGTTTATTTTGGTTTCCCCATCAGGGTTTTGAGTTTTCTTCCTTCCACATGATTTTGAGTTTCTATTCCTGTTCTGATCCTTGTCCTGTTTTTTCTCAGAGTCCTGTTTTTGGTTTCCTTGGACTGCCGAGGTGTAATCGGAAGTCCCTGAGCCCTTGTAGAGCAGTCTAGTTCTGGCCTCCTTGTTGGTACATTTGGATTACAACAAGTTCACACCTGTATTCTGCATATACATTTGCTCCTTCATCGCAGTGATATCCTGCTGCAACGCTGCTGCCTCATCTTGCTGTAGCCTTGGGCCAGTATCTGCCTGGGAACCTCGTTGTAAGCAGGTATAAGTTTTTCCTAATTTCGTAAGAGAGACGTGGACCTTCCGTGTGGAGATCGTTCTGTTGGTCTGCAGACCTTTAAAGAATAGTGGGGAATACCTTCCCACCTCTTTGAGTAATGTTCAGCCATTGGAGTGTTGTGGGGAACCCCTTCTCGCTTTGCCTTACTCCGTTACGTCTCCTTGCATCAACCTGCAGTTCCTCATATAAGGATTTTTGTGGAGCTTAAAACACTTAGTAGCCACTTTGTTTTTGTTAGGGCAACTTAGTTTTGTAAATTGGTTAGGCTTCATTCTGGCCGTTATTTTCTCCTTTCTTTCGGGACCCCCTTATTTTGAGAATGTGTGTTTTTTGGTTTCTCTAATTAATAGTGTGGGAGTTTTGCTGAAATTATTATTGTATACATAGTAATTGTGTGAATCTTTTTCATATTTTGATGTATTTGTAGTGGTTCCGGCAATCATTTCTATCTGTATCGGGCTTGTAAATATATTATAATATTTTTACTTCTGGTATTTGTATCCCTCTCTGTTAATATTTGCACACTGATTGTTATCTCACCTATCGTGACTTTAACTTTGGAGAACACCTGTTGAAATTTATTGTTCTTCTGCAAAGTCTTGTATATGAAAGTTTATGAAAGGGTAATGAAAAAAAATATAATGAAACATTTAATGAAAAATAGATTGTTCAATATAGGACAACATGGTTTTGTACCCGGAAAAAGTACACAAACCCAACGGTTAGTCCACCATGAAAGCATATATAAAAATATGATAAATGAAAAGATACAGATGTGGTTTACCTAGACTTTGCAAAAGCTTTTGACAAGGTAGACCATAATATATTAGCGAAAAAATTAGAAAACATAACATTGTGGACAAAGTAGGAAGATGGATAAAAGAATTTTTGCAAAACAGAAAACAGATAGTGATTGCAAACGATGAGAAATCGGATGAAATTATGGTAATATCCGGTGTGCCACAAGGTACAGTGTTAGCTGCATTGCTGTTTGTGATTATGCTTGCAGACATAGACAGTAATGTTAAGGACTCAGTAGTAAGAAGTTTCGCAGATGACACAAGAATAAGTAGAGAAATTGCTTGTGATGAAGATAGGAACTCGCTACAAAGAGATCTAAGCAGAATATATAAATGGGCAGAGAGAAATAGGATGATATTTAACTCTGATAAATTTGAATCAATAAACTATGGTGATAAAGAAGGAATGCTGTATGCATATAAAGGACCTAATAATGGGACAATCACAAATAAGGAAGCAGTTAAAGACCTTGGTGTGATGTTGAACAGGAATATGTTATGCAATGAACAAATAGCAATACTATTGGCAAAATGCAAAGCAAAAATGGGAATGTTGTTCCGGCACTTCAAAACAAGAAAAGCTGAACACATGATTATGCTTTATAAAACATACGTACGTAGTCCACTTGAATATTGCAATATAATATGGTACCCACACTACCAAAAGGATATTGCACAAATAGAGAGTGTACAAAGGTCATTTACAGCTAGAAATAGAAGACGTTAAGGACCTTGACTACTGGGAAAGACTACAGTTCTTAAATTTATATAGTCTTGAAAGGAGAAGAGAACACCACATGGTAATCCAAGCATGGAAACAGATAGAAGGAATTACCGAAAACATCATGGAGCTAAAGATATCAGAAAGAGCAAGCAGAGGTAGATTAATAGTGCCCAAAACTATACCAGGAAAACTAAGGCAAGCACACAGGACATCAATCCACCACGCACCAGCATCGATAATGCAGCGTCTATTCAGTTTGCTACCAGCTCATCTGAGGAACAACAGGAGTGAGCGTAGATGTGTTTAAGAATAAGCTCGACAAATATCTAAGATGCATCTCAGACCATCCAAGATTAGAAGATGCAAAATATACAGTAAGGTGCGTTAGCAATTCTCTGGTAGACATCAGAGGTGCCTCACACTGAGGGACCTGGGGCAACCCGAACGAACTGTAAGGTGTAAGGTGTAAGGTGTAAGGTGAGGAGGGTGGGAAGGGGTGGTAAGGATGACGAAAATCCTGTATCAGAGATTTTCGACATGACAGATTTTCTTAAGTCGGCAGATAAGGTAGAGTCTCAAATCTCTGTTTTTATGGGAAAAAATTGAACTTGGGATTTTTACCATGACTTTCTAATAATTATGAACTTGTGAACTGGTGTGGGAAATTTAATATGAATATTCATACCTCTTTCATATTATTATTTTGTTATGTTACGTTTACCATATCTTGGCTATGCATTTTACACTTTCCATTATTGTGTTTTGCATTTCACATACTTTTGGGAGTTTTCTATCATGTTTAATTCTTTCGACAGATGTCTGTGGACTTGTTGGAATAACATGTGGAATTGTGGTAGACTGTTTTTTTTACATGACTTTTAGTTATTGATTTAGGAGTATGTGTGATTTTGGGGATTTCCAGGCTATTAGCCATAATGAGACTTCTTTAATCAGAAGTGTTTTGCAGTTTAGAGTTTAGTTATCTGACTCGATAATTCATTTATTATGCATTTTAATCTTTGCTTTGTTTTATTCATTTCTTGTTGGGTTATTTGAATAATAAACCTATTTTTGTAGAAACGATTGTGTTTCTTTAAATAGTCCATTTTCAAAGCCTGGAACCACTCCAAAGCTATAACTGGACAATTGCAGTTCTGTCACGTTAATGAACGATCAAACTCACTTTTAGGGCAGATTTTGGCATAATCTAGATCAAAGTAACGCACGTACTCACGAATATACATAACGCTCCGGAGATCACCTGATATCCAATATTGCTGAGCTTCTCGCGCAGAGAGCTGAGGAATCAAACTATTTGCTGAATACAAAGATTTTGCAACTAACGGCTCGGTCAGTACCATCTCGCTCCAAAAATTCTTTCATCACACCTTAAAGCATTGAAGCTATGAAATGCATATATGTGTCCTTAATATATATATATATATATATATATATATATATATATATATATATATATATATATATATATATATATATATATATATATATATATATATATATATATATATATATATATATATATATATACATAGTTGTTATTACCACAAAATATTAAAAAATTTCTTAGGCCTAAAGTTCATACGACTAACTAACGAAGATAAGCAGCTCAGCCTACCGTAAATGCTAGTGGTCTATAGGCCAACACGCAGACAGATATATTCGTCAGCACATTTTTAATTGCTCATAATAAAGACAACGGTAACAGCAAAGGAGCAATTATATTCTAGACATATAAATGGAACTGGTGACTTAAACATTCTTAAAATTCGAACAGCAAATGTGTAATTATATTCTAGACCCATAACTTTTAACATTCGAACTGTTTACGTGGAAACTACGTATTGTCTCATTCAACACTGACCACGTAATATAACTAATGATACGGTAACAGCTAGAAAATAATTAATTTCTAGACAAATAAATTGTACTGACAGCTTGTATGATTTTAACATTCGAAATGTTCACATGAAAGCCAAGTATTGCTGCATTCAACATTGACCAGATCAGAAAATTACTGATTTAGCTTCAGAAACCACAAGACCTTTACCCTAAAACGATTGTATTTTTATAAAACAAGTGAGTATTACACACGCACACACTGTTTACCTTGGGGTTTTAGCAAGACATCTCGATGAGAAATATCCATAGTTGTTTTCAAAGGATCTCCATGAGCTGTTTCACCCAAACACGCATTTAGGAGATTTTTCAAGCAAACTTCCATTACGCTGTTTCTGCTTAATTGCTTCGCCTTCCATAATGGGAGGGTGTTAACATGTTAAATTATTGATAAAATAATTATTACTAGACAATATATTAATGTTAAGTTATTTAAAAAAATTAATTTGAGTAAAACCTGCCAAGTGATTCATTTGGGGAATTTCTTCCTCGAAGAGAAAACAAAACCTGGACGCGAAAATTAAATTGGTTCTTTTGTAACATTAAATTCAACCGTCTGGAAGAAAGAGAGAGGAACCCAGGTTAAGTTCCTCCTGTGTGTGTGTGTGTGGTAAAAGTGTTTATTCTAGCCCAGTGGTTCTCAACTTGGGGGGCGCGCCCCACTAGGGGGGCGTGAGTAATTTCTCGGGGGGGCGCGGTTCCGGGAAAAAAAAGTAGACATTTATCTTTATTATAAAAAAATCGGTTAATACACAACCGTCCCCACTCTGTATTCCATTTATCCAAGATCGTGGGCCACTACTATAATTATTATAACAAATAAAATACAAAACTATCGCCTTTACAGTTTTAACTTCAGTTTTCTATACTCTGCAAGTCTACCAGGCTAACCATTTTCTGTAATTAATGAATTTAAATGTCCTTATGCGTTACCGGCGGCCGGCCCATCGCAAGTCCAGTCAGTCAGTCGCCTCCTCCACACTTGTCTGTGGTAATTTCTTGTCTTTCACAGTTCTTCCGTTGAGCCCGTTGAGGTATGTTTAGCATAGTTGTTTTATTTAATGAAATTTAATTGCGAATTGTGAACACGCATGTGTTGCTCAATTCGTTACTCAAGTTTTGATTTCCGTTGGTATTTTATCAGAAACTGGTGGTGCGTTATTTGGTTATGGTAAAGTAGTATTCATAATCGCGCTCATTTTTTTTTTTATGATAAACATGTTTAATATTTATTTAACTGTTGTAGCGACGACACGCCGAACGGTATTTCTGTTTCCTCCATTTTGCACTATTCAAAATCTACTTGTCGTTACTGATCGTCTTTTCTCTTTGCTTTAATTTTGTATTGCATGTTAGTTATTGGATTGTTATTGTTAATGAGTGAATGTATCGCCACATAGTGGCAGTGGAATTATAAAGACCTACATAAGTAAATAATTGTATTTTTATTTTATCATTAATGAATATCTTCTTATTGAGTGATAATGAATGCTTTTCTCTGTAGTATTAGTGAGTGTTCTCTTTTAAGTAATGAATGGTTGTTATTGTCTCTTATTATTAAATGCTTTTCATTATTCTGTGTTATTGTTGTTATTATTTAGCATTCATGTGGTGTTTGATAATAATCATGTGACCGTGTTTGTGACTATGTTTCTATTATCATCATTCTATGATGTTTATGATCTATGGTTGTGTAGCCTAGTAGAGCTTATGACCGTGTTGGGATGTTTGTTGGTATTCGTGTGGTGTTTATGATCGTATGGTATTTGATAATGATTATGTTATGATCACGTGTTTGTTACTGATCACGCGGTTGTGATTATCATCATGTTGTGCAAGTTGTGGTGTTTATGATCATGTGGTGATGTTTATCTTAACTGACACGGGCCTTATATTTTGTTCCCAGATTTGCGTTGTTCACTGCACTTTTATAAAATCACAATGAGTGCAAAGAAGCGGAAGTATCTTGAAGAATATATTCGATTTGGATTCGTGTCCTTCCATAAGGGGGATACAGAGGTCCCCCAGTGTGTGATATGTTTCAAGACCCTGAGCAATGATGGAATGCTGCCCTCACGCTTGGAACGCCACTTGAAGACAACACATCCTGCTCTAGCTGACAAACCCAGGGCTTTCTTTGAAACTAAAAGGCATTCCTTGAAGCAAGCTAAGCTGGACGGCAGTGGAGCATTTCAGCAACAGACTTCAAAGGTTGTTGAGGCTTCCTATGAAATTGCCTTGTTGATTGCAAAAAGCAAGAAGAGCCATAACATTGGAGAGTCTCTCATAAAACCAAGCTTACTCTGTGCAGCAGAACTCGTTCTGGGAAAGATAGTGCAAACAAGCTCTCCCAAATTTCTCTGTCAAACGATACAGTCAAGAGAAGGATCGATGAAATGTCTCAAGACATCAAAGAGCAAATTTTCGATCAAGTAAGAGCTTCTCCTGTATTTGCTATTCAGTGTGACGAAACGACTGACATCGCTCAGTGTTGTTAGCTACTGATGTATGCTCGTTTCGTGTCAGGTAACAGAGTTAAAGAAGAAATGCTCTTCTGCCACCCCATGGAAGGCTGTACAACAGCAGCAGATATTTTTCAAGATGTATCAAAATTCTTTCAAGAAAATCATCTTTCGTGGGAGTCGCTGGTAGGGTGTACTGATGGGGCTCCAGCCATGCTTGGTGTGCAGTCTGGGTTCATAACAAGGTGAAAGAAAAAATCCATCCGCTGTAGGGACACACTGCATACTTCATCGAGATGTCCTGAACGTGGCCATTAAGTTAGTCAACTTTATCAAAGCTGGAGCCTTGAACAGTCGTCTCTTCACACTGTTGTGTAAGGATATGGAATCTGAACATGAGGCCTTGCTTTTCCATACAAACGTACAGTGGCTATCGAAGGGAACATGCTTGGCCGACTTTATGAACTACGTGAAGAAGTGGCAATTTTCTTGATTTGCAGCACAAGACAGATCTCCATGATAAATTCATGTCTGAAGGCTTTCTGCTATCTCTAGCTTACCTTGTGGATACGTTTGAAGCGCTGGATGCAGTCAACCTTAAACTACAGGGAAAAACATCATCATCATCATGCACCACGATATCATTCGAGCGTTCTTGGCCAAACTCGACCTCTGGAAAAGTAGAGTTCAGAACGGAAATACAGCCTGCTTTAGTAACTTGGATTCTGCTCTCAGTAACAAGCACCTTGAACCTGAATTTAAGAAACAAATAACCACTCATCTGACTGACTTGAAAGCAGAATTCATCAGATACTTTCCAGACATAGATGAGAAGCGTGAAGCTTGGAAATTCATAAGAAACCCATTTCATTGTGATGTAGCTGATATTTCAGAGGAAGTCCAAGAGGAATTTCTTGAGTTAAAGTTCAACTCCACAGCTGAGGAAGACTTCAAGGTGGATCTTGAGACGTTCTGGATCAAGTATCTTCCTGTTTACCCTCTGATCTCACGCCAGGCTCTTCGGATTCTAACTATGTTTGGATCCACGTATCTTTA
>NW_027100717.1:192983-202983 GCF_040412425.1 Macrobrachium rosenbergii | reverse complement strand
CAATCGTTAGAAACTTCTTAAATCAGTGCTTAGAAACTTCTTAAGTCAGTACTTAGAAACGTCATCAATCAATGCTTAGAAACTTCATAAGTCATTGCTTAGAAACTTTATAAGTAAGTTCTTAGAGACTTCATCAGTCAGTTCTCAGAAACTTCATAAACCAGTGCTCAGAAACTTCATAAACCAGTGCTTAGAAACTTCAATAACAAATTCTTAGATACTTACATCAGTCAATTCTAGAAACTTCCTCATTCAGTGCTTAGAAATTTCATTAACGGGTCCTTAGAAACTTCAGTAACAGTTGCTTAGAAACTTGCATCAGGTCTTATTATTAAATCCGGTGTGAACGGAAGTGGTCCAAAATGAGGAACCTAAAAACGTGGCCGATCCATGAAGAAGCCGTCAGAGGCCAGGTATTGCCAGAATGGAAAACGGCCTCGTTTGCACCAACGAGGAAAGTCTTCCAAAGGAAGCGCCAGACAACTAAAAGGGCATTAAATTGTTATTCTTCTAACGACAAGGAGAGCTAATAAGGCCTCCTTCCTTCTCATCAGGAGAAGAGAAAATTCAGGAGGCTCATTAACCCTTCAGAGACCTCATTGAGGAGGAGGAGGAGGAGAAAGAGGATATTCGTCTGCATAACAATTCCCAGAGAGACTTCGTGTCCGAGGAGGAAATTGCAAGATGATGATAATGAAGACTTTTGCCCCACCATTTATTATTATTATTATTATTATTATAATTATTATTATTATTATTATTATTATTATTATTATTATACAGAAGATGAACCCTATTCATATAGAACAAACCCACCAGAGGAGCCACTGACTAGGAATTGAAGAAGCTTCCAAAGAATATGGTGTTCAGTAGAAAGAAGTTACCAAAGGGAATAGGAATACAGAAAGAAGACATCAGTTATTTGAAAAGATAAAATAAATTAACAAAATAATAAATGAACGAATAAAATTATGGCTAAATTATTAAAATACAGGTAGAATTGTTTAGGGCAGTAATTGCATCTTCGCTTGAACTTTTGAGGTCCAATTGCACAACATCCTCAAGGAGGCTGTTCCCAAGACTAATAGTGTGAGGAACAAAAGTTCTTTTTCTTCACTCGAGGAAAAGAAATTTAAAATAAAACCAAACTCATATAACATTTAGTGGTTTTATGAACGTGCAGAAATTGACTCGAACAATAATGAGTAATCAATGAAATATACATATTAGTGTCGAAGCTTTCGACTCGTAAGGGGCTAGAATAAACACTTTTAACACACACACACACACACACACACACACACAGGAGGAACTTAACCTGGGTTCCTCTCTCTTTCTTCCAGACGGTTGAATTTAATGTTACAAAAGAACCAATTTAATTTTCGCGTCCAGGTTTTGTTTTCTCTTCGAGGAAGAAATTCCCCAAATGAATCACTTGGCAGGTTTTACTCAAATTAATTTTTTTTAAATAACTTAACATTAATATATTGTCTAGTAATAATTATTTTATCAATAATTTAACATGTTAACACCCTCCCATTATGGAAGGCGAAGCAATTAAGCAGAAACAGCGTAATGGAAGTTTGCTTGAAAAATCTCCTAAATGCGTGTTTGGGTGAAACAGCTCGCGGAGATCCTTTGAAAACAACTATGGATATTTCTCATCGAGATGTCTTGCTAAAACCCCAAGGTAAACAGTGTGTGCGTGTGTAATACTCACTTGTTTTATAAAAATACAATCGTTTTAGGGTAAAGGTCTTGTGGTTTCTGAAGCTAAATCAGTAATTTTCTGATCTGGTCAATGTTGAATGCAGCAATACTTGGCTTTCATGTGAACATTTCGAATGTTAAAATCATACAAGCTGTCAGTACAATTTATTTGTCTAGAAATTAATTATTTTCTAGCTGTTACCGTATCATTAGTTATATTACGTGGTCAGTGTTGAATGAGACAATACGTAGTTTCCACGTAAACAGTTCGAATGTTAAAAGTTATGGGTCTAGAATATAATTACACATTTGCTGTTCGAATTTTAAGAATGTTTAAGTCACCAGTTCCATTTATATGTCTAGAATATAATTGCTCCTTTGCTGTTACCGTTGTCTTTATTATGAGCAATTAAAAAATGTGCTGACGAATATATCTGTCTGCGTGTTGGCCTATAGACCACTAGCATTTACGGTAGGCTGAGCTGCTTATCTTCGTTAGTTAGTCGTATGAACTTTAGGCCTAAGAAATTTTTAATATTTTGTGGTAATAACAACCATGTATATATATATATATATATATATATATATATATATATATATATATATATATATATATATATATATATATATATATATATATATTTAAAGGACACATATATGCATTTCATAGCTTCAATGCTTTAAGGTGTGATGAAAGATTTTTGGAGCGAGATGGTACTGATATTGAGCCGTCAGATTTGCAAAATCTTTGTATTCAGCAAATAGTTTGATTCCTCAGCTCTCTGCGCGAGAAGCTCAGCAATATTGGATATCAGGTGATCTCCGGAGCGTTATGTATATTCGTGAGTACGTGCGTTACTTTGATCTAGATTATGCCAAAATCTGCCCTAAAAGTGAGTTTGATCGTTCATTAACGTGACAGAACTGCAATTGTCCAGTTATAGCTTTGGAGTGGTTCCAGGCTTTGAAAATCGGCAGATAAGGTAGAGTCTCAAATCTCTGTTTTTATGGGAAAAAATTGAACTTGTGATTTTTACCATGACTTTCTAATAATTATGAACTTGTGAACTGGTGTGGGAAATTTAATATGAATATTCATACCTCTTTCATATTATTATTTTGTTATGTTACGTTTACCATATCTTGGCTATGCATTTTACACTTTCCATTATTGTGTTTTGCATTTCACATACTTTTGGGAGTTTTCTATCATGTTTAATTCTTTCGACAGATGTCTGTGGACTTGTTGGAATAACATGTGGAATTGTGGTAGACTGTTTTTTTTTTACATGACTTTTAGTTATTGATTTAGGAGTATGTGTGATTTTGGGGATTTCCAGGCTATTAGCCATAATGAGACTTCTTTAATCAGAAGTGTTTTGCAGTTTAGAGTTTAGTTATCTGACTCGATAATTCATTTATTATGCATTTTAATCTTTGCTTTGTTTTATTCATTTCTTGTTGGGTTATTTGAATAATAAACCTATTTTTGTAGAAACGATTGTGTTTCTTTAAATAGTCCATTTAATTGCTTTGAGAGAATGAGTGAGGTTAGGGTGGATGAGCTTTGGTAAACGATGAGAGAGAGAGTTGATATATGAGACGAGAGAGAGAGAGAGAGAGAGAGAGAGAGAGAGAGAGAGAGAGAGAGAGAGAGAGAGAGAGGGGAGGAAAAAAAATGTGAGTGTGATCATGGGTTGAATCTTTTCATGTCTTTTTCCTGAAGAAGATCGCTAGGATTACGCTACGTACACTTCTAAAACAAGTGTTGATCTGTTCCTTGTAACAAATTTTAATGGTGGCAGCGGTGCCTCATGTTTTTAATGGCGGCAGTGGTGTCCCATGTCTTTAATGGTGGCGAAAGAGGGAGATTACTAATAGACTAATTGGTAACGTTGATACCCAAGGCGACTGGGCCGTGAGCGTGATGTGTGACCACTCAGTCTTAAGAGACCTAGTTTCATAGGGTGTCGTGATTACGTGGGTAATACGGGGAATCTTTTTTTTCCGTCTCTATTCGAGTATTGGGAGTGGGGAGTTGTGAAATAGATCTGGATGATCTCTAGAGCAATTTTGGGGTTAACAAAATACCCAAATAAGTGTGAATAGTGGCGATTGTGAGTTAATTACGCAAAGTGGTGATTCAACAAAAATCACGCTGGTGTTTTCCTCTGCTCCGTCTTCGAGTGGGTGACGTCACAAGTTAGCAAGTCGGGTGATCAGTGCTCCGTTTTCTGTTCAAATTGGTGAGTACCCCATTCTCGTAAGTTGCGCAGAACTCCGTTTTCTGTTCTTCTTTTAGAGGGGGTAACTTTTGCCTTTCTCTAGTGTTCTTTTGGTTTTCTTTTTATGTTGTTATGCTCAGGGCGTATAATCACTCACAAAATGCCGGACGATGCAGCAAGCACATCCCAATCAGTTGTGGTGCATAAAGTGACGAACGTTAGTGCGGGAATTACTAATTTTAAAGGGTTAGTTGATGGGAAGCCAACCCAAAATATAGAAACTTTCATTGAGTCAGTGAACAATTATCTGAATTCCAAGAAAATTACGAATGGCGCTGAAGCTTTAACAGAGGCTAAAACATTTCTGGATTTAGATAAAGGAGATATTGGGAAACGGGCACGCAGTTTCGGGTTCAGAAGGTGTAAAACTTGGAATGAACTGCAGAAATTTCTACGAGCTACTTATGGCGGAGTTCAACGTGAATGTGCAGTTCGGAATTTGCGAGAGTTTCTCAAATTAAAGAAGGGCAATGATTCACTGGTCACATACAGTGCGAATTTATTTGATGCAGTAGGTGAGTTAAAGAAATCTATAACAGGTTCTCCATGGGTAACTGGAAATAATATCTCCTTAGATAATTTTGAAAGATTGTTACACTTTGCTTGCCTTTTAACGTCGGTCCCAGATGTAATTGTAGATAGTTTTGACAAAAGAATTGATCAGGATACAGACGAATCCTTTTTGTTTGCACAGATTAACAAAAATCTATCAAAATGCCCGACGCTAGACAGTAGTTTTGTACAGGGAGGTGCAAAGATGTCGGCTGCGGTTTCCAAACCACAGAATAATGATAGTCCCTCACATTCGGGAAATGATGCAACAGCGAAGACATGTGCACGAGTAGAATCGAAGAAAATTCCAGAGAGATCAGTCACAACGATACATTGTTTTAATTGTGATAAACTAGGCCATAGCAAATCAAATTGCAGAGTGAGATATTGTTCGGTTTGCAAATCTTCAGATCATGGATGGAGATTTTGCCCAGCCACAAAGAATAGAGATTATTCAGGAAGTCACGGGAGGTTTTTCTAGATATGACAGGAGAATTCCACATGATGCAAGTTCTAGATACACAAAGGAACAGCAGAATTTTCACAAGATAAGTTCGAAAACGGACACAGGATAATGACTAATCAGGTCTTAGAGTCACCAGAACCTAGGCCGATTGTACGTGGATTTTCTAATGGCAGTGAAATTTCTATTTTCATTGATTCTGGTAGCTCAGTTAACTTAGTAAATGCTGACCTTTTTCACTCGAAGTTTCCAGAGTGCAAATTAGTCCCTTCTAGTGAGACAGTGTGTGACGTACAAGCGAGGGAACTGAATATTTTAGGTTCGTCATTTCTTACGCTTTGTATCGGCGGAAAGACTATAGTAGAATCATTTTTGGTCAAAGAAGGATTAGCCTTAGGTGAAATGGTTTTGCTAGGACACCCTTCTTGCATGCGACATAACATCAACATTCTTACGGGAATTCAGGGGATTACAATAGGTGAGTCAGGTTGTTTTGTTCCATATATACACAGGAAAAAAACTTGTGAGAAACCTAAGACACAGTCTGAGACATGTGTAACACAGTCATTAGAGAGTGAAGATACTCCGCAAAGATCTTTCAAAGGATTCTTGTTGGAAGATATTGAATTGCAACCGCGAGTTCCTACATTGGTTAAAGTGTCACTGAAAGAGAAAAAGTTTCCTTCTCAAGTGTGCATTGTTGAGGGAACCGAGAAATTCAAAGACGTTGTGAGTACAGTGTCAGTGAATGAAGTTTCAGTCGCAGGCGTGACTTCAGTAGAATTAGTTAGCTATCAAGACTCAGTGAAAAAATATCACAAGGGTACTTATGTAATTGATTTTGAAGAGTTTAATGAAGAGCATAAATTAGTGAGTTTTTGTGGAGACGGGAATATGTTTCCTAACGAGGAGCAACAGTTCCGAAGTCAGGTTCTGCATGAACACTTGGCTAAAGTTGATTATCCTGAATATTCAGATAAAGTAAAGAAAGTGTTGAAAGAATATCTAGATATCATTGCTTTGAAGGGAGATAAATTAGGAGTTACAGATGTTTTAGAACATTCAATCAGCCTAGAAAAGGGTACAAATCCCATATATATTCCAGCATATCGAATTCCTTTTAAGATCAGAGAAGAAGTAGAAAAAGAAGTTCAGAGGTGGGAGTCGGAAGGCATTATCAGACCGTCCAATTCTCCGTTTAATTTTCTTTTGCTTGCAGTTCCTAAAAAGACGGTAGTATCAGAGTTTGTGTAGATTTTCGTAAATTGAATGAAAAAACATGCCCAGATAGATATCCGGTAGCTTGTTTGCCTGATTTGTTTGTTGAGATCGGTGGCAAGAATATATATTCATCTATAGATCTTATGCAAGGGTTTTTACAGGTTCCCTTTGTGAGAGTAGCCGTAAATATACAGCATTTTCGGTACCAAAGGGACATTACGAGTTTAATAGGATGCCTTTTGGATTACAAGGGTCCCCAATAACATTTACTAGACTGGTCAACACAGTACTTCATGGCTTGTTAGGAAAGTCGGTGTTTGTGTACATGGATGACATTCTCATATGCACAGATACAATTGAAGAACATCTAAAGGTGTTAAAAGAAGTCCTCAAGCGATTACGGTTCGCTGGATTAAAGGTCAAATTGGCCAAATGTGAGTTTCTGAAGAGAAAAATTGTCTATTTAGGACATGTTATCTCTAAAGAGGGAGTTAGAGTGAATGATGAGAAAGTTAAAGCCATTGTGAATTTTCCAGTTCCCAAAACCAGGAAACAGATTCGTTCGTTCCTAGGTATGTCGGGTTTCTTTCGCCGTTTTGTGCGGAATTTTTTTACAATAGCGTCTCCATTGACAGATTTGTTACGAGAAGACGTTAAGTTTGTTTGGGGTGATAGTCAACAATTAGCTTTTGAGAAGCTTAAGAACGCTTTGGTGAACCCACCAGTTTTGAAGTTTCCAGATTTTAGTCAACCGTTCACCTTAGTGACTGACGCGAGTCAGGAAGGTATAGGTGCGTGTTTGATGCAGAAATTTGAGGGGAAATTACACCCAATTGCTTTTTATAGCAGAAAGTTCAAAACGCGTGGTAGTAACGAAAGGCTGATGTCAGTTGTGGACAAGGAGGCTTTCGCAGTCGTCTCTAGCCTTGTTCATTTTAAGATGTTGTTGTTGGGAAATAAAGTTGAGATTTTTACAGATCATCAACCGTTGTTAGAGCTTTTTAATAAGCCAAATTTGTCAAGAGAGCACGGTGGTTCCTAACATTGAGAGATTTTGATGCAAACCTCAAATACATTGAAGGTAAGCATAATGTAGTTCCGATGCATTAAGCAGACATTTTCCGGTCGAGGATGAGGAAATACACACCGAATCCTGTGTGGGAGAAGAGAGTAAATATTTGGTGTCTAATGTCTCTGATACGAGTAGTTCTGAGATATCGCATGTAGAGGACATACACGTTTCTAC
The DNA here is from genome assembly GCF_040412425.1 of Macrobrachium rosenbergii. Classification (NCBI taxonomy): domain Eukaryota; kingdom Metazoa; phylum Arthropoda; class Malacostraca; order Decapoda; family Palaemonidae; genus Macrobrachium; species Macrobrachium rosenbergii. The sequence goes on along the minus strand of NW_027100717.1, from coordinate 195,506 downwards.
AGTGCAGACTTCGGGGAGAAATAGTGAGTCGGCAGTCTCGGGAGAGATTATTGTTCGTGATAGTGAGAGTAACGCTGTGTGTTATATTACGGGTGAAAATGTCACTTGGGACATAGGCTTGCTCGAACAAAAGCAAGATGAAGATAAATTGTTGTCAGATGCTAAGGCATTTCTTAGGGGTGTTTCACCGAAGAAAGGGTATAAGTTGCCTTTTTCTGGTCTAGAGTTGGAGAATAATTTATTGGTGAGGAAAGTTAAGTATAACTTGCGAAGTACTCGAAGCATGGGTGAGATTACACAAATCATCGTGCCAGAGAGTCTAGTACCACAAGTTCTAGACATTGTACATTGTAAATTTGGTTCTCCTCATTTGGGTGTAGACAAGACGTATGAAAACGTCAGGTCAAAGTTCTTTTGGAAAAATATGTTTTCCGCAGTAGAAGCCTTTGTGAAGAAGTGCGCTATTTGCAATACGAATAAGCCAGCGACGACAGTGTCGTGTCGTTTGGGTTCATATCCCATACCACATAGGCCGTTTCAGAGAGTGCATATGGATATTCTGGGTAACTTCTCAGAGTCCGCTTATGGTTATAGACATTTATTAGTAGTTGTTGACGAGTTGACTCGTTTTGTTGAGATTTTCCCACTGAAGTACAAATCAGCTGAGGAAGTTGCTATAGCGTTCTTTAAGGGGATAATTTGTCGATATGGTGTTCCTGAATGTCTGATCACAGACAATGGTAGGGAGTTTATTAATAAGACTTTAGACGGTCTTGCTAATTTGTTGGGAATAAAGAAAGTATCTATAATCCCGTATAGACCTGAAGCAAATGGGTTATGTGAGAGGGCGAATCGGAAAGTAATCGAAGCTTTGCGCATGATGGGTGGGTGGTTCCGATACACATTGGGACAGATCTTTGGATGAAGTGCGATATAGTATCAATACTATGATGAATGACACAATTAAGATATCTCCAGCAGAAGCTTTGTATGTATGGTACAAGTTGAAAGGACCTTTTGATTTGTTGCCAGAGCGAGTTCAGGGTGATGTTACGGTCACTTCGTTGATAAATACAGCGAGAGAAAGATTTGCACGTATCAGTAAAGAACTTGAACTTAGTTCGCGTGCAATGGTAGAGAAAAGTAACGCGAAATCGAGGGGAGTAGCTTTTTCGATGGGTGATAGAGTGTTTGTTAAAGTGAATGTTCGGAATGATCTGAATTATAAATTAAGTCCGAAGTTCCACGGACCTTTTGAGATTGTAGAGATCAAAAGAGGGAATAGATTTGTAGTTAAAGATGTAAATACTGGAGTGACGAAATTGACCCACATTTCAAAGTTAAAGAAAGTTGGGATGTAGTGGAACGTTTGTATATAGTTAGAGGGATAATGGGTTGATGTTTGTATATATATGATATTTATTTTTTTTTTTTTGTCTCTTGTTCATTCTAGATGTTGAAGTTCTTAATCATTTGTTTTCGAATGATTTTAGGAATTGAGACATGGGCTAATTTCATACGAGATTTGACCCGTGTGTTATTGTGTTATTGTGTTATGATGTGTTTTATCATCTGACGCAATATCTTTGTTGTTTAGGATTTTATTTTATTTTTTTTTTGGGGAGGTACTTAGTATATCGGACCGAACAAGTCTGATCTTTTTTTCGGGTTGGGAGATCGTATTTGAGTATTTGGATTTTTTTTCTCAGTTTTTTTTAAAATGAAGGGAGCTGTATTGTGAGTGATTGTAGTTGTTCAGATCATGGGAGCGATTGCCATTACGTCAATTGCTATTTTGTTGAGAATTAGTCAGGTGTTGCGAAATATTTGCTAACCGGAGTAGAACTTTCATGTCTTTTACGAGATATGATACCTTTTAGTGTTTGGATAGGATTCTCGAGTATTTTTTTTCTGTTGGATAGAATTTTTTTGTGAGTGAGTTCCGTAGAGTTATTGTGTGCTTAGTAGTGAGTTGACTGTGATTATTCTGAGATACACACTTGGAATTAGTTCACATTGTGAGTGTTTGACTTTTGCATTAGTAGTTTTGTTTGGTTCAGTAACATGAAACCTTTTTGTTATTAGACCTTTTTCGAGTGCTTTTGGGAGACTCAGTAGTGACATGGGATAGATTAGAGACCATGTTCATTTTGGGAGATCAATATCAAGGTTCGGGAGTTGATTATAAGACGAGTTGTACTTTAGTTAGAGAGAAGTATGTGTGTGACAGTAGTGTTTTCCAGTTGCGAGTTGTATCCGTGGGTGGTTGTGAATTATCATTAGTTCATGGACAGACTCCGACAGAATGTGACTTTAGACAGTTCCTGCGAGATTACCACATTGTGTCCACCAGAACCCTTCCTGCCGTGTTTTGCAAGAGTATGCAGTTACAATGATGTGCCAGAACAACAAGTCGACATCATTCGTTCTTCGAGGGTCCAAGCTGTTCGATTCATCCTGCAGAATCCTGTCTACGGACTTTCTCGTACTTAGCCGTGCTGTATTCAACAGTTCGAGAAGATA
>NW_027100717.1:175483-187983 GCF_040412425.1 Macrobrachium rosenbergii | reverse complement strand
TGTTCGTCGCTTCGATAAATGAAGAACATTTTGTTCATTGTTCCTAGAATACAGAGTTCATTGTTTCGATAACTGAAAAACACGGTGTTCATTGTCGATTTTCTGCTGCCGTGCCAGCAAGGTTGGTTTTAAGGTAAAGTGGGAAATAGCTAGGGTTTGGCGTCATTCTTTGAGTTTTTGCAGCTTTCAAAACTGATTTGGACCCTTTGATACATATCTTGGTCTAAAAAGCTATAAAACGATTACCCACTTGGCTGCGATGGCGGGGAATGGTCTGTTCCACCTCTCATAAATATACCTGAATCTGACAGGTGTTGGACGACTGTGGAACAGTCAGTCTCCCTCCCTGCTGAGGATGTCGTGCAACTGCAACCTCAAAAGTTCAAGCGAAGATGCAATGCGTTGTTTCCCTAAAACAATTCTCCTCGTATCTAAATCATTTACTTACATTTTTATCTATTTATTAATTAATTAATTTTTTTCCTTCCTAATAATTACGCTCTGAGGAAACTTGACAATAATCAAAGCGGTGATTCTTCTTCAGAAAGTGTTCCAGACATTTTGTAAATTCTCAAAAAGTCAAACATGGTAGATTTTTCTTTCTGCAAACTCTGCAGTTGGAATGTTTAATTAAACATCTCGACGGTTTCATGGCATTCATTTCTCTCTCTCTCTCTCTCTCTCTCTCTCTCTCTCTCTCTCTCTCTCTCGTAAACTGTTTTTCTGATTACAAACGGCAACTTCCAAAGAAAAAAAAAAAACTTTAATTATTTGCAGTTGAGCAAAACGTGGTTACAGCATTTACTTTTTTAATTTGTCGCAGGGAAAGTTTGAACTTTCTGAAGTGAGGACCGACGCCAGACTAAGCTCCAAATAGAAAATAAGAAAAAGTGATGTGACAGAGAATAATAAAACAGAAGTACCAGGTATCGTCAGCTCAAAAAAAAATCAGTATATGTATATAGGATGATTCTTCGAGAGTTGAAAATGTCAGGACGAGAATAAACTATTTACCATATTTTCATTGCGGTGGCATTCCTTTTCAACAGCGGCACGTATTCTTTTGGGGAGTTATTACACCTCATATGGTGTACTGTAAGCACTCCTATAGAAATATATGCTATAACAAATTTCATTCCGCTGGTATTTCTTAACAGTGACACCGTAGGCGTGTAGTGCCGCTAGTAAACCTCACGTGGAGCACTGTAGGCATTACTAAAGGTCGTTTGCAGCGTCCCTTCGGCCCCTTACTGCACCTAAGTGTTGCCTTTTATTTCACCTCCATTCCCTCTCCCTTCAGTTTGGCTGTCCAACCACTCAAACTCACTTCCTAAGCACTGAATGGCTGAAAGTGCTGCAGAGTTTGGCTTTTAAACTTAATTTCCATAAATCAAATCAAAGTGGGGCGCAGATATATACAACTCGTGTTCTTAGAACATAACACTTCAGTCAGGACATTCAGCGATTGATTTGATTTGATAAAATTCAGGCTGTCAACCCAAGCACTATTTGCCTGTTCATCTGTAGGTTCATCTATAGAGTTCCAAGGATTAGGATGTCTCAGCGACAGTGTGGGAGAGTTTAAAAGAAAGCTAGACAAATCATTAGAAGAACACTGTGAATGAACAGTAAAACCTGCTCCTAGAGATAAGTGAGCACATGATGTCTCCTCGGATGGACTTATGATTTTGTCTAGCTTTCTTTTAAACTCTTCTTCCACACTGTTGCTGTCTGCAACTTCTGGTGGCAGTTATTCCATGTGCCACATGTCTTTAATGTAAAGAAGTTCCCATAGAGAGAGAGAGAGAGAGAGAGAGAGAGAGAGAGAGAGAGAGAGAGAGAGAGAGAGAGAGAGAGAGAGAGTTCCCATCCGCCCCTCCGTCTAATAACTCACCTAATGGAAGCTTCTAAAAGCTACTCTGGAACAACCCGACATCTGAAACTGTCACTGCCTTCTCATCAAAGTCTCGCAGTTGTGAGATATTGAGGCAAAACAAGAAAACCGGATTTCGGTATTTGCAGTGTTTTCCACTCGACAGAATTTGGCAAATGGCCCTTCTATATCACCCACTCGGTTTAACCGCTCTCTTCAAGTTGGTTATTCTGTTGCCTCGTAAAAACGAAAGCTGCTTGCTGATTGGAAGAGAGGAGAAATTATATTCGTGCCAGAAGCAAGTTCTGAATTTCTGAATCTCTGACTCTTTATATCTCCAAATCTCCGAATCTTTGAATCTCAGAATCTCCGAATCTCCGAATCTCAGAATCACTGAATCAGTGTCTCGTTTATCTCGAACTCTGTTCCAAAACGTCTCGTTGTTCACAGCCAGCTTCGATGCGAAATGGTTAATAGTTCAGTACTTCTGTCATCCGATTCCGGCCAGCCTAATCACGGCTGGCCTTCATACTTTATACAAAATGAATTTAACTGGTCCGAGGTTCGATCTAGTATAGTACGTAAGGTCCCTCGGGTTGGGACATGTCGTCTTGACCATTCATATAGTACCGTCATAAAATCTGTTGGAATCAAGAAACAAAAGTAGCCGGTAGTAGAATCCTGAGAAATTCAAAAACTTCGACATAACACCTAAGGGAGAAAATTCTCTCTTTTGCATAAATCTAATTTTAAGAGCCTTTTAAAATCTGATTCCGAAATTCTGGAATCTCTGAAAGGTTATTCCTGATATTCCAGGATATAATTCGATAATTATGAGGACATATTCCAAGAAAGAGCCATTTGTCTTCGTTCTGTAATTTCCTGGTGTTTTTATGCGGGTGTTGAAATGGGACGACTTCCTCAGAGAGAGAGAGAGAGAGAGAGAGAGAGAGAGAGAGAGAGAGAGAGAGAGAGAGAGAGAAGAAAATGTATTAATTAAGGATACATTGACTCTTGAATTCTAGTATATGTATATATATGTGTATATATAAGTATATATATATATATATACACACATACACACACACACACACACACACACATATATATATATATATATATATATATATATATATATATATATATATATATATATATATATATATATATATATATATACCAGAGAGAGAGAGAGAGAGAGAGAGAGAGAGAGAGAGAGAGAGAGAGAGAGAGAGAGAGAATGCACTCTTGTGTCGATGACGTAAGCATTCCAAAGATTTGTTGAATGTTAAAGGTAGGACAAAAGACAGAGCTGAATGCTGCAGCAGTGGAATTAAGGGTTCCGAGCAAAACCTATTCAAGAATGATTGTGAAGGAGAGTGTTGAGGTTTTAGGAAGGAAAACTAAAAGATTGATGAACTGAAGAACGGTAAAAGTAGTTGAGATCACGAATGAGGTGATGTGGTAAAGTGGTAAAATCCTGACTTACTGGCTGATAAGACTGTGCAGGGCATTTCGGTCCAGAAGAAAGGTTTCGAAGGACAAAGTGAGAGGAATTATTCGTCCCACATGAGTTTAAAGGTGATGGACGTCACCTTAAGACTAAAGTTATGCAATATTAATTTGTACAAGAGGAAAGGTGTAAGGTAGTATTTTGATCCAGAAACTATGACAGATGACCGAGGACTTGCTAGGGGTAGAAAAAGTAAGTATACCTTAGTTTTACCAGACCACTGAGCTGATTAACAGCTCTCCTAGGGCTGGCCCGAAGGATTAGACTTATTATACGTGGCTAAGAACCAATTGGTTACTTAGCAACGGGACCTACAGCTTATTGTGGAGTATGCATTTAGACAGCGAAGAGGTTGTGCGGATCAGTTTCCTATTATGAGAATTTTGAGAAAAGACGGAAAAGGGTGAATACTGGGTACATGGGGAAATACGAGAGAATTAAGAAATACGCAAAGTTAAGAAGAAATAAAAAAGATAGTGAAAAAACATTATTCAAAATTTATGAGTCTGACATTCTCTTAGGTTTACTCTGCTCATCTTAAGCCGTTTACATAGAAGAGTAAGAGAGGAGGAAAACAAGGAAAATTATCAGTTTGATCATATCTGCTATAAAATAAGATAAAACCTTGTCTCATTTTACTGTAGATATGATAAAACTAATCTTTTCCATGTTGTTTCCCCACTCATAATCTTGCCAATAAACTGTTTATTGAAAGCGTAGTAGGCCAGAGAGAATTATGCAAAATGATAAAATGTTAAATACTGATTTTCCCCCATATTTTTTTCCATTCTAGTTTTTAAATCATTAAGGATGAACCTCCCAAAAATGTATGACTTTTCGTATCCTTCTTGATGCTAGGTAAGGTGTTAAAGCCAGGTTTCGCGTTATAGAAAAACCAGATAATCTGTCTTTTTCACAAGATGCCTCTCAGTGAAAGGTAGTCTTTCTTTCCTTTGCATGGTTTGGGAACGCTCAATATCCTTTATACAACTCACACTTACGATAAATAGAAGTGTCACTTTACAAGGATTCAGTTGAATTATTCACGAAAGCCATGATTAAACATAGGTAAATGAAGCTTTGGGAATAAAATGTATTATATTACGAAAAGCTCCTTTAGACAGCCATCTCATTATTTAAACTTTTCGGCGCCTGGAAACTCTTCCTGTGATTCAGTCTTCGAAAGCCTCTAAGTACAGCCTTCAGTTTCACATTTCCAGCAATGTATCACCGTCTACTATTCCCCGTAGGGGGGTAGTGCCGTCAGTGCACCTCATGCAGTGCACTGTAGGCTTTACTTAAGTTTATTTGCAGAGTAATTCGTTCGTTCCCTAGCTGCAACCCCTTTCGTTCCTTTCACAGTACCTCCTTTCATATTCTCTTTCTTCCATCTTACTTTCCACCCTCTCCTAACAATTGATTCATAGTGCGACTGCTAGGTTTTCCTCCTGTTACACCTTTCAAACCTTTCACTGTCAATTTCCGTTTCAGCGCTGAATGACCTCATAGGTCCCAGTGCTTGGCCTTTAGACTAAATTCTATATTCTGTTCAATTCGGTTCACTGTCTACTATTGGTCTCTTTGGATTCTCACGTTAATCAGAACACATCCTGGATGACTGACACAACCCCGTCTCCTCAGGGTGTGTCTGTCCTCGCTGCATAGAAGCATGTCACAAACACATGTCGAGAACTTATTCCATACATATCACAAACACGTTGAAAGCAAGTCAGTGACTTATTTGTAGTTCTAACCAGTGCTGCATATGCTTATCTAGCATTTGGCAAAGGTTTGTTTTCCGCTTACGGTTGTTGACTAGTTAACAACCTGCTTGTGATATGTATGCGACAAATTGCCGACATGCTTTTATGACATGTTTTACTGTAGTATGGATGGATTGCCAGATTTTTTTGGATTTGTTACATCTTTCATTACGGATTTCCTTAGCCCATTTTTCCTCATAATTAAACCAAATTTAGATGGCCCTGACCCATATTCATTCTGTTAATTACCATAAATATAAAAAGGATACTTTCATATCAGGAGCAAGTCAGTCAATGTATATATATATATATATATATATATATATATATATATATATATATATATATATATATATATATATATATATATACATACATATAAATTTATATATATATATATATATATATATATATATATATATGTATATATATATATATATATATATATATATATATATATATATATATATATATATATATATATATATATATATAAAAAGGATACTTTCACAAGAGAAGCAAGTCAATGTACACACACACACACACACACACACACACACATATATATATATATATATATATATATATATATATATATATATATATATATATATATATATATATATATATATATATATATACGAGGTAAGTCAAAAAGTTCCAGGAAAAATTGTTGAATGATGTATTTTTACAGGAATGAAACAACCCAAATACTTGGTAAACAATTATCTGTGATGTAGTGATCCATATAGACTTGTTACCTCAGTCATCCTCTTTGAGATGAGAGCTAACATCAAGTTCCTGACCAAGCTGATTGGAAACCAGGAAAAATTATTGAAGCTTTGCAACAAGTTTATGGAGATTCTTCTCCATCTAAATCAGTTGTTTATGATTGATAAAGCGAATTAAGGATGGTCGAGAGGACCTCAAAGACAACCCAAGAGAGGGAAGACCATCGACTGCAAAAATGAAAGAATTGTAGCTTTGGTGCAGAATCTAGTGGATGAAGATCGTCGGATTACTATCGATATGATAGCTAATGAAACTGGATCTCCCATGGTTCCGCATTTTCAATTTTAAATGAAAATCTTGGTTTTGAGTAAACTTTCAGCACGTTGGGTCCCAAAAAGCGTTGCGCGTAAGACTAACTGCATCAAAGAGCTGAACTTTCTCTTGCAGTTTTAACGAAGATTGAATCAAATGAATCAGAGTTTTTGACCGGATTATTACTGGAGATGAAACTTGGATCCATCAATATGACCCAGAAAGTAAAAATTCAATCAAAGCAATGGTTACCAAGAGGTTCAGCTGCACCAGTGAAGTTCAAAGTGGCGAGATCTGCCCAGAAGGTTATGGCAACAGTGTTTTGGGACTCCAAAGGAGTGATTTTGATTGATTTCCTTGAAGGACAAAAACAATCACCGGGAACTACTACAAAGGTGTTTTGCAAAACTGAAGACTGCATTGGCTAAAAACGTCGAGGAAAGTTGCACCGCAGAATTTTGTTCCATCATGATAACGCTCCAGCACATTCATCAAGGGTTGCAAGAGAAGTCCTACGGAAATTTAGGTGGGAAACTCTTCCACATCCTCCTTATAGTCCTGATCTTGCTCCTTCAGATTTTTCCTGTTCCCAAAACTCAAGGAACACTTAAGAGGAGTCCGGTTTGAATCTTTGGATGCTGCTAAACATGCAGTTTCAACATGGTTTAATAGAAAGGCCCCAAATTTCTACAAAGAAGGGTTGCAGAGGTGGAAACAGCGCCTTGAAAAGTGTATAGAGTTAGATGGTAGATATGTAGAAAAATGATGTTTGAATTTCCTTAAATAAAGAGTATATTGAATTTTCCTGGAACTTTTGACTTACCCTCGTATATATATATATATATATATATATATATATATATATATATATATATATATATATATATATATATATATATAATGTCAAGTACCTAGTTATTACACAACTAATCTCAAAATTCAAAAATATACCACACTTCAGTCAGACACCTGAACTCTCATAACATTAATTATTATGACTGAGTACTCTAAAGGTAACAGTGATCCCTTAAGAAAAACTTATTTATTACTTCAAAAAATCAAACTAAGTTTATCAGAATATGTGTGAGGTATCAAAAATTAAACTAGAAATATTCTAGAGTAAAAGGGCATCACTCCATCAAACAACTCTAACTTTTCCCCTGGTATTAATTCACTTTAGCAAAACTAAAAGAACAAAACATGTTTATCGCTTTGCCTTATGCACACACAATCAATCCTATTCACTGGTGATCAATAAATGAAACACTGTTTTTCTAAAAATGTTAAATACAAAATTTTATGTTTAAATTCAAAGTTTATAGTTAGAATTCACAAACCGAAAAATTTTATTATTACTTGAAAATAACACAACACTTTATTAATTCTTGAATTAAATTATGAAACAAAACTAATTCACAAAAACTTTATCAGGAATTTAAATTAATCAAGCAAAATTTAAACTATCGAGAATTACTCAAGATTTGAAAAGAAAATCTTAATAAATGAAATATTAAATCAAGTATGTAATGTTAAATTACCAAGAAACATTTAAAATACTATGTAAATAAATTTTACATTACAAACATTAAAAAAATGTGAAAATATGAAGAGATTGCAAACAGAAAAACACACAAAAATACATATAAGATTTATAAATAACAATTTCACTCGGTCAAAATTTCCTAACTTATCATACCATGGTATTAATAAGTAAAATTCATGTTACCTTACACAAACTTGTGAAAACCTCTGCTGCAGCTGCTTTACCACAAAACACACTTTTTTACCAGGCGCCATTACAAATTAAATAACTTTACTAAATTCAGATCTCAAAAGTTAATGCTAATACATGATCACAAAACACTACGCTAAAAGTAATATCTTTCTAAGAACGAGAGACAAAGGGAACCAAACTAATCGATTTCGGAAATCAGAATGAAACAGATTTTAGAATTCTAGTAACACGTGAAACAATTACATGATGTCATTAAAGCATTTTGGATATGAGATACAAAAGGGAAGTTCTAGAAGCAGGGAGCTGACGTCATTAAAGCATTTTGAGTGCGAGATACCATGGAGAAATTTCTAGAAGGAAAGTTACGCCATCCCAGCAAAACGTTTTGAATGCAATCTTACAAAACATGGCGTAACTGATCAAGACATGTATTCTTTCTCTCAAAGTGGCGTACGTGACTCGAACATGTAACAACGTGAAATCACGCGTCCTGAGCTCATATGGGACGAATCGGCATTTGTTATCCCAACCTGTCATCACATTAATGCGAAACAAAGCGTTCTCTCTTATCTCAACTGATGACAGTTGAAATGAAACAAGTTCATATATTACACTTTTATCAAGAAAGATATTATTCATTCTAAATTATGTTACTATTAAAATTGTATTATCAATTCTAAATTATGCTATTAAGTTATTTAATCATTAGTTCTTTTGAGATCTGATGCCAAACTAAATATGACACTTCAGCAATCATTATCATTACACATAACACATGAAAAAAAGTAAATATGTCAAAATTATAGGAGGCTATATGCATTACAAGGCAACATCATGAAATTCCTCCCCCCAGATTACTTATCCCGGGTATGAATCCAACAATTCACAACGGGATAAATAATCAGCTAAGACATTATCTTTTCCTGAAATGTGTTTAACTCTTACATTATACGGTTGCAGGCATAAAGACCACCTGGTCAGTCTCATATTATTATTTTTCATCTTATTGATGAATGAGATTGGGTTGTGATCCGACAACACTAAAATTTCTTCATTCCTAGGTCGGTTCACATACACTTCAAACTTTTTCAATGGTGTGATTAATGCTAATGTTTCTTTTTTGATTGTTGAGTAAGTTTTCTGATGCTTTTTCAACTTTGAAGACATGAAACATACTGGATGGAAGATTCTGTTGTCATCTTCTTGAAGTAGAACAGCTCCAATTCCACAGTCGGATGCATCAACTTGTATCACAAACTCTTTACTGAAGTCTGGAGCTCGAAGCACTGGTCTTGAAGTTAATATGGCTTTAACCTTCTCAAATGATTCTTGACATTCTGGAGTCCAAACAAACTTTCTTCTCGGACTGGTTAAGTCAGTTCAGGGAGCTACTACGGCTGAGAAATTTGGACAGAATTGGCGATAAAATCCAGCCATGCCCAAAAATCTTTGTAGCTGTTTCCTTGTAGTAGGAGGGGTAGCCTTACGGATACCTTCTACATTAGCATCAATAGAGCGAGAAGGCCTTTCCAACTTCAAATCCCTAAATACTGTACAGTTGCCTTTCCAAACTCAGTTTTTGTAAGTTGATTGTTAGTCCTGCTTCCTGTAGTTTCTTGAACACTTTCCTTAATATCTTCAGATGTTCTTCCCATGTATTAGAATAAATCACAATGTCATCAAGGTATACACCCACTCCTTCTATTGATCCTAGTAGTTGATCCATCACTCGCTGGAATGTTGCAGGTGCATTCATCAGACCAAATGGCACAAGAGTTGTTCAATGCAGCTGAGGCAGAATTTATAAATAAGTATATATATATATTATATATATATATATATATATATATATATATATATATATATATATATATTATATAATATAATATATATATATATGTATATATATATATATATATATATATATATATATATATATATATATATATATATATATATATATATATATATATATATATATATTAGAGTATATATATATATATATATATATATATATATATATATATATATATATATGTATATATATACTGTATATATATTATTATATTTTTCCTAAGAATCCCAGCCATCAATTGCTTCATTTAAAGCTGGAGAATATAACAGCACATTTTGGGCACTGCCTGACATGGAGTGGCGAAAGGAATATAGGCCCCTCCCATAATCTTTTAATCGCTTTATATCCCTTTCAACTTTCTCTTTTTGAACATGTGCCTGGCTGGAGAAAGATTGAGAACACCTGGGACTGAGTCATAGATGAAACCAACCCCAATCTACCCGTGGGTAACCTCCTGACCCCTGACCGATCGTACCACCGAAGGTACAAGACAGACAGACAGACGTGACGTGCTTACAGCACTGATTCCTTCCCACTGAGAACCACAGGAACAAGATTTCTGCTTTATGCAATGTGATCACGAAGCAATTAAGGAATTTCATTCTCAGGCCCAAAGGCTGAAGGATGCAGGGATTACAAGATGGGAATCTGATTCTCTCTACTGTATTAGTTTCTGTATTTATTCACTTTTTGATGTTATGCAGCTGCTATGTGAAACGTGTCCTGTAGAAAATAGTCTTCACTAATTATAGTACTGCAATAATTGGCCAATTTTATAGATAAACAAGAAAATGAAGGATATTTCCAGCGTGAAAATAACACAATGCTTCTGATTTTCCTTGACATTTAAAACAGATTGTTTTGTATAGTAACTGAAATGATTTTTGTATAGCAGAGATGAACTAATTGTATTATATAGTGAGTTGAAATGATTGTATTGTATAGTGAGTTTAAATGATTTTATCGTATAACGAGCTGTACTGATTGTATCTCATTGTTCAAACTACTGTATTTTTATACCGACTTAAAACGTTTGTATTTTACAGTGATTTGAACCGATTGTATAGCGAGTTAAATTGATTGAAATTATTGTGTTGTATAGTGAGTTGTACTGATTGTATCTGATAGAGTTGCAACCATTGTATTTATAGCGAGCTGAAACGACTGTATTTATGGTGAGTTGAAACGATTGTATTGTGTTGTGAGTTGAAAAGATTGTACTGTATAGTGAGTTTTACGTATTGCACTGTATACTGAGCTGTAATTTCATTTCATAGTTAACTATATCGCTGTATTTAATAAGACACAACTAGACAACGTACCAATACCTACTCTACTCTCTTAGCAGATAAAAACAATTGTATTTGCAGGACAGGCACACAAACACTGTATACACCGTATGTAGGCAAAAACAGAAACACCATCTAACAAACACTTAGCTCTTTTAATTCCGTTTCATTAGGCGTTCAATTGCATGCACAGTCAAGATTAATTGTAGCCATTAACAGCTGAGGTCATTAACATACTTGATTTCACTAAATATTGGCAAATCCTGTCCATTTGCATTTTTAATCATATGTGTGTGTGAGAGAGAGAGAGAGAGAGAGAGAGAGAGAGAGAGAGAGAGAGAGAGAGAGAGAGAGAGAGAGAGAGAGAGAGTTCGCCCTGTTGTAAATCAGGAAAAATCTTGTCTATCTAAACACGCCGGTGTCGGATGTCTAACAGTCATGTCAAAATCGTTACTAAAAGTCAAAATATACAAAACACTCATCTCATAATGGGTGTGTCAACTTGTCATAAAAACACGTCGGCAGCTTACCACATACATATCACAAACAAATTGACATCAAGTCTACTACAGAACGTGGAGAACGAACCTTTGGCCAATGCTCGATACTCGAACGAAGCACTGGTTAGGTCTACCAAGAAGTCGTAAACTTGTATTCAACATGTTTGCAATGTGTATGCAACAAGTTGACGACATGTTTGTGACATGTTTCGCTATATTGTCGTCGTAACATAAATGGTCAAACGTATTAACCCTGAATTAACCAGAGACCATATATGAATACAAAAAAATGAATAAACTGTCATCATTATTACTAATACGGATATTGTTTTAAACGTTCAAATGGAATGGAATGGAATGGAATGGAATACAGAATTTGTTTATCTGGCCAAAGGCAAGTTTTCTAGGACCTGTGAGGTCATTCAGCGCTGAAAGTGAAACTGAGAGAAGAAAGTTCTGAAAGGTGTAACAGGAGGGAAACCTCAAAGCAGTTGCACAATGCAACAATTGTCAGGAGAGGGAGGAGGAAAGTAAGATGGAATAAAGAGAATATGAACGGAGGTAAAGTAAGAGGAATGAAAGCGGTTGGAGCTTGGGCCGAAGGAACACTGCAAACACCTCCAAGCAATGCCTACAGTGCACCGCGTGAGGTGCACTGACGGCAACACCCCTTGCAGTGTGAGCATTCAAATGGACACGACTCCGAATTATTCGTATGCAAATGAAGCCTCGACGGAAGGAAAGCCCACTTGTGGATAACAAGTAAGAAGTTTCTTCGGCGCAATCGAGTTTTCGGTACAGCTTATTATCAAGGCCACCGAAAATAGATCTATCTTTCCGTGGTCTCGGTATAGTGCTGTATGAGTCGCGGTCCATGAAAATTATCCACGGCCTGGTCCAAATTTATCCTATATCGTTGCCAGAGGCA
>NW_027100717.1:160483-170483 GCF_040412425.1 Macrobrachium rosenbergii | reverse complement strand
TGCTGAGTTTATCATCACAAACCTGAATTATTATTAATAGCGCAACTGCTTTTGTGTTATATTTCACAAAAAACTAATTATAATCACACAGTGCATGTGCAAAGGGAACACTCTACTTCAATATAGGCTTTGCTTCACAGACGAAAAACAGACATTCTCGGATTGTAGACAGACGGAATATGCAATTTAGGTCGAAGACCAAGCTTTGGGACCTATGAGGTCTTTCAGCGCTGACTGGGGAATTGCGAGTATGAGGTTTGACAGGTGTAACAGAAGGAAAACATTTAGCAGTTGAAGCACAATGAAGCAATTGTCAGAGGAGGATGAGGAAAGTAAGAAGGAAGAAAGAGAATATGGACGGAGGTACAGCAAAAGGAATGAAAGGGATTGCAGCTGGGGCCAAAGGAACGGTGCGAAGAACTTAATTGCTGCCAACAGTGCACCGCTTGAGAGGCGCACTGACGGCACTACCTTCCTAAGGAATTTTCAGATTGTACGAAAAACAGTAAAACCGATTCGTCCAAGAATCAGTCTGGGGGTAAATGGAATTCATTTATGGAGTCAAACTCTGAAACTAGAACGAGATTTGTGCCAAAAGGTGCTGCAACGTTTAAGAAATATTGAAATCTGACCCCATGCCCCAAAAAAGGCATCTTCAGTCCGTCCTCTACTGCATATTTTGCCAATAACTTTGAATTATACTTCTGCTCTACATTTCAACTCCATCAATAACATTTTGGAATATCTTCTGAATAAACACACAAACAGACAGTGCACCTCACGTGGTGCACTGTAGGCATTATTCAAGGTTATTTGCAGCGTCCCTTCGGGCCCTAGCTGCAACGCCTTTCTTTTCTTGTAACTGTGTCTACGTTCACATTCTCTTTCCTCCATCTTACTTCACCCAACCATCCCTCCCTCCCTCCTTCCCTCTCCTCACAATTGTTGTTTCATAGTGCTTCCTCAACTGCCTTGTGGTTTTCCATTCCATTCCATTCCATTCCACAAACAGACACACACACACACACAAAACCCCGTCAGATAATATAACCTGGGGGTATCATGGCAAGAGGAGGCAGCCATCAGGAGAAACTCAATGACTTAACAAATGAAAGGAGGGAAGTTCACCAGAAACACAGGAAGCGAGAACCTCAAACCTTTCCTTTCCCTCCGGAGACTCATTCCCCCGAGTGAGAAGAAACCTTAAAATGAAAAGGCTGAAATTCGGAGATACTCAGGTCCTGTTTGGAGAAAATTGTTCAGAATTTCAATTCAAAACAATTTTCCTTTGTGGAAATTAGGAAGAATTTGGATTCAAAATATCCTGACTTTGAGGAAATTGGAAACAATTTCAATTCAAAATATTTTTCCTCTGTGGAAATTAGAAAGACTCTATATTCAGAATAATTTCTTATTACGCAAAATATAAAAATTAAAATCCTTCTCAGAACTGCGGTTAGTCAACTTAAAAGCGTATTTCAAAACCCAACACTTAGTAGCAATCTTTGGACCTTCCCACTAAAAGGCAAAGTCCCAAAATAAAATTAGAAAGAGGGAGATGATGAAAAGAAGGAGATGAAGAGAGAGAGAGAGAGAGAGAGAGAGAAAGAGAGAGAGAGAGAGAGAGAGAGAGAGAGAGAGAGAGAGAGAGAGAGAGAGAGAGAGAGGACACTTGCTGTAATAATGAAACAGTACATTTACCATTTAAACTTTCTTTTTCACGCGAGAATATTTCAGGAAACAAAACATTTTAAGATAAATGTTACTGGAACATAAGATTTAGGACAAAGGCCAAGCACTGGGACCTATGAGGTCATTCAGCGCTGAAAACAATACTGAGACAATTGTTAGGAGAGGGCTAAGGAAAGTAAGATAAAGGAAGAGAATATGAACAGAGGTACAGTAAGAGGAATAAAAGAAGCTGCAGCTAGGGGTCGAAGGGACGCTGCAAAGAACCTTCTTAAGTATTGCCTACAGTGCACCGCTTGAGGTGCACTGATGGCACTAACCCCCTACGAGATCAGGCCTTTGAAAACATGAACAAATAACATCCTATCATTATTATCTCCTGAGCGAGAAATGACTTAGAGATAAACCAAGAGACCTTGACAGATTCCTCTTTTCTCCACCAATGTTTGAAACCTTTGAGAGAGAGAGAGAGAGAGAGAGAGAGAGAGAGAGAGAGAGAGAGAGAGAGAGAGAGAGAGGAAGCGATGCAGTGCAAAGTGCCACAGATAATAATCTCAAAGATGAAAACGATGAATCCTGAACAGGAAGAAGAAGAAGAAGAAGGGGAGTTTTTTTTTTTTATCAGCCATTCATCCAATAATGGAATTACTAAAATAAAGAAATTTCCAAAATAAACTGAAAAGGGAAGCTATGATTTCGTGTTTACAGGTCAGAGTCCTGAAGGGAATAAAATCTTATGTTTTCTATTATTGCAAATAGCACTTTGTCCAAGATGAGAGAGAGAGAGAGAGAGAGAGAGAGAGAGAGAGAGAGAGAGAGAGAGAGAGAGAGAGAGAGAGAGAGAGAGGAATTTACATTTTTGATTTGATACGAATATCTCCAACATAAGTTATGGTTTTATTTTAATCACGCGACCTAAACCAAATCCTGGTTACAATCAAAATTAATAATAATAATAATAATAATAATAATAATAATAATAATAATAATAATAATAATAATAATAATAATAATAAATACAAGTATGTCCACAAAAAAAAAAGCGGAAGTCAAAAACCACACAAAATCCGAGAGAAACAACAGAACATTTAAGGGGAAACAACTTCCCCTGACACGGAAGCTGGACCTTACCAAGAGTGACACTCACAGGATAAGGTCGACTTCAGAGCCCAAATTCGGACAGAATAAAAAGGACCTCCATCTCCTTCCTATGCAAATGAGGTGGAAGAAGGACCACCTAGAATTATGTTATGAGGTTCAGGATGCAAGGGGAGTCTTTCAGGAAATAGGATTCTCTTAAATAGGATTCATTTCAATGAGGAGTGACTTGCCGTTTGTAAAATTTGATAAAAGCCTACTTTAATCATTATCATTTTTGTGGTTTTTACTCAAATGGAGGTCCCCACACGCCAAGCCAATCAATAAAAAGATATTCAAATCGCAAACCTCCGCTAAGGCTTACTGACAACAGAGATAAGAGCCACGAGAACAAAGCCAGGCACATAATCCCCAAACTGGAACGAAATCTATCAGCGTTGGAAGATGAGATATAAATGATTCCAAGAGAAATGATCAGGGCGAGAACAGATCTCTTTCCAAGATTTCTTTTTTAAGACTTCCTTTTAATGGGAGAAGAGAGAAGCTGGTTCCTTTTTTCCTTGAACAGAAAGGGGTTACAGAAGACACAGATATTCTATAATAATAAATATTAATTTTATGTTAAATTATTAATTTACCAACAATTTTACTTATCTGTTTTTCTAATAACTGATCTCTTCTTTCTGTATTTCCTATCATTACCTTCTGTTGCTTCTTTCGAATGAACGCCAAAATATTCTTTGAAATTTGAATTTCAAGTCATTGGACCCTGTGGGGCTTGTTCCATATGAATAGGGTTCTTCATTTCTGGATAATAATAATAATAATAATAATAATAATAATAATAATAATAATAATAATAATAATAATAATAATAATAATAATAATAATAATAATAATAATAATAATAATAACGATTATTAGGCGTAAATACTTTGGGAATAACTGAAAATATTTCTTAAGGGCAAAGCTTCAGCTTAAATATCCGCCATAATGACTAGTAGTAGTTATTTCCCGAAGACACTAAAATAAAGCAATAATTTCTGCCTCAAAAATAAAAGAAATAAAATAATTAAAATAAGCGAACTCACACCACCCAGAGCTACGGACGGACCTCTGAACTTACCTGAAAAGAAAAAAAGAATATGTAGATTAGAGATGTTTAAAATATCTAAGTGGAAAGATATTTCAATGTAATGCAAATCTATAAAAAATTAAATTTTTTAGCTCTCTCTCTCTCTCTCTCTCTCTCTCTCTCTCTCTCTCTCTCTCTCTCTCTCTCTCGTTTTCAGAAAAATGTAAAAAAATTATATAAATTTCCAATTAAATATTACACTACGGGGAGCACTCAGAACTGAGAGAGAGAGAGAGAGAAAAAGGACAGAGTCTAGAGAGACGATGATCATCTGAGATACTGACGCCATTTCCATTTGGGCAACAGACCCATTTCTCTTCATCGAACACAAGTCACACTCTCTGACCAGTAGATGGATGGCCCTCCCTTACGGGCTCCCCCTCAACTTTTTGGGGCAATAAATCCAAAGGCTACCCATGCACAAGCGAATATACTGGGAGAGTATATACACAGTTTCAGTTACGAATTAACTCTGTAAGGTTGTCTGCGTCTGAGGGCTGATGTTGCGTTAAGCTGAAACCGCATAAATAAAATAATTTATTTAGAAAAACTTTATACATCATCAAGGTGTTCGATCGACTTTAAATCTCATAAACAAATAGCTTCTTTCGTAATTAGTTCCTTTATCAAGGCTCAATAAATAAGAAAATTCTAAAGTTCTCTATTTCTACCAGTCATTAAATCCAGGTCTACCTGTGATAAACATTCTCAGCTATCTTTCAGAGGCTTCAGAAACAAAATCCTCGTTGGTCACAAGACCAGCAAATGGGTCTGCCCTTCTACGCTCGATCAAATTCTTTCTCCTTTGCCTCTGAATTAAAACCAGCATTTCTAAATCACTTAGTTAGCCGACGGGGTTCTATTCTCTCCCACTAAAGGACAAACAGAATGAGAGGATGGTTTGCGGCACAATACAAATCCCGTGAAAACTTTTCTGATCATAAAATCAATCCTCTGGACCACTAATCTTCCAGGCACCCTCTGGAACGCGGTACTGGAACGGGGTCGGGCCAAACAGATGGTGTTATTTCGGTAAATTTTGCCAGGTTCGGAACGGAGAGGAAGGAACATGGGAGAATCGTTACTGACTCCTTTCGCGAAGGAGAGAAAGACAAAAAGGTGAATGAGAAGCGTTATTCCCTTGATGATTTGAAGGTACTGGAAACTCATCTGGATGCTGATGTTAACGATATGCGTTTGTAATGGGAACGAGAGAGAGAGAGAGAGAGAGAGAGAGAGAGAGAGAGAGAGAGAGAGAGAGAGAGAGAGAAAGAAATTCTAAACCACCCACTCTGTTCAAAATGTGTGTGTGAGAGAGAGAGAGAGAGAGAGAGAGAGAGAGAGAGAGAGAGAGAGAAGTTCCGGGTTGCCCCAGGTCCCTCAGTGTGAGGCGCCTTTGATGTCTACCAAACCACCCACTCTGTCTCAAAATGGTCTGGGATGCAGAGATTTGAGAGAGAGAGACACAGACTCCTGTTATGTTCCTCAGATGAGAGAGAGAGAGAGAGCATTATCGATGCTGGTGCGTGGTGGATTAAAACTGGTAAGTTTTTGAAAAAAATCTCCAGAACCCCACCACTGTACATAAGCACCCTTACCCAAAACATCAATGATCAGAAACTTGCAACAGCCCATATGACAGTCGTGGGCAGCAGTAATGGGTCACAATGAGACCGAAAGACACCAAATTAGCGATAGCAAACGAGAGAAGCCCAAGCAATAACACAGATTTACCAAAGGCCAAATTTTGGCGGCCACCTCCAGGGAAGTGCAAAGCCTCCATTGAATTCTAACCAGTGTGTCTCAGGCCTCAGAAATATTTTGATGTGGCCCACTTTTCTTCCCCCCGGGGGAGGAAAATAGAAAAGAAGAAAATAAGACTGAAGAGATAGAAAAGAATAATGAAAACAAAGAACAGGATAAGAGCATGGATGCAGAGAAACTCATAGATTCTACAGTACATATGAGGCAATACAGCAACATACATATGAAGAAATAAATTATGACATGATAAATCAAAATAAAAAATCCCAAAGAGATTGTACCCGGATCTTCATACTGATGGGAAAGAGCAAGAAAAAAAAGAAAAGAAAGAGGGAATTGCAGGTTTGGTGAAAGATGTTATTACAAGCATCCCAAGATATGTCACAATTATGAGATCTATGGCAAATGTGCATATCTAGATGGCTATGAGGAGGAATGCAGCGATCTACATCCAAAAATATGTAAAAACTGGAGAGAAGGAAATGGATGTAGGTTTAATAAAAAATGTAGGTACATGCATCCTGTAGCCATGAAAAATCAAAATCAAAATCAAATACATATAAAAAATCAAGGTAAAAATGAAACAAATAAAGAAAGGAACAAAGATCATGTGATGAAGGCAAAAAGCAAGCCAACAACACATTACGAAATGTCAGCAGAAGATATGAGGCATCAGCACCTAGATATAGTACAAGGAACAAGCAGTGTATCTATGATGCTAGGGGATGGTGCAGATATGGAGATAAATGCAGGTATATGCACAAAATGAATAATTATGAAGATGGAAGATCAAATATAATGGAAAAGTTGGATTTTTTAATATACGAATTTCTGGAAATGAAGAAAAGATCAACATATCAGAACAGGAAAGAGACATGGGAAAATCCTTATTATTACCCATATTAGATAATGGAGATAATATGCAAACCATCACAGTGATGAATGCGCAGGGTTTAGTTTCGAGTAACTCAAAAAGAAAGATAGAGTTCTTAGAAGAACTAACCCAAAATGAAAAAATAGAAATAATGAATATAAGTGAAACCTGGTATTCCCAAGAGACTGGTAATGATGACCAGATAAAGGGTTTCCAAACTTATAGGTCAGATAGAAAAATAGAAATCAGTGGGGGGAACCATGATATATGGGGAGAGACGCCAATCAAGGAAAAAAATCTGTGAGAAATATAGTAACACAGAATGTGAATTAATAGCTGTAGAATTTGAATCTGAAAAATTAGTGAACATTGTAATATACAGACCCCTAATACTAAAAGGGTTTGACATAATAATTGACAAATTGGATGATATATGTAGAAATCACAAGGACTGGACTATACTCCTATCCGGAGACTTTACCTTTCCTTTCGTAGAATGGAAAGAACGAATAGGAGACTGTGGTCGTATTTATACATATAAAAAAGAGAGCAATAGTAGCGCAGAAGATAAGAGGCAATTTGAAAAGCTATTAGATATGCTACTAGAACATAACATTCAGCAAATAAATCACCTGCCAACAAGAAAGGATAATATTTTAGACCTAGTATTTGTGAACGAGGTGAACTATGTTAAAGAAATAATAGTGTATAATACGAGTATTTCGGACCATAATGTCATAGAACTAACAGTCCATTCCAAAGCACATGAAAACAGAGATAAGCAAGAGATGAAAAAATGGGAAGGATATGGAAAATACAATTTCTATAGTAAGAATATAAATTGGTCAAAAATAAATGAAGAACTAAACAAAGAATGGGAAAACATATTTGTAAGTGATAATTTACCGGTAAATACCGATATATTATATAAAATATTAGAGGAAATAATGGAAAAATATATACCAAAGAAAAAAAGTAAACATCAGTCACGAATACCAAGAGACAGAAGGATCTTGTTCCAAAGTAAGTATACCTTAGTTTTACCAGACCACTGAGCTGATTAACAGCTCTCCTAGGGCTGGCCCGAAGGATTATACTTATTTTACGTGGCTAAGAACCAGTTGGTTACTTAGCAATGGGACCTACAGCTTATTGTGGAATCCGAACCACATTATAGCGAGAAATGAATTTCTATCACCAGAAATACATTCCTCTAACTCTTCATCAGCTGGCTGCGGGAATTGAACTCCGGCCCATTGAGTGACAGTCTGAAGCTCAACCGATTCGGCCAACAAAGGGCTGGATCTTGTTCCAGAAAATCAGAAAGTGGAAAAAAGGTCTTGCAAAAGAAAAGAATGCATGGAAAGTGATGGGACTAAAAAGTAAGATAGAAAATGCAGAACAAAAGATTATACAGTCAAAAGAAAATGAAAAATGGGACCTAGAAGAAAAGACCCTACAAAATATCAAGCAAAACCCTAAAATTTTTTATTCATATGCAAAAAAAATGAATAAAATAAGAGTAGAAATAGGCCCTCTAATAATTGAAGGGCGATTAACGAATGAAAAAAAGGAAATATGTAACATATTAGCAGAAAGATATGAGTGCATCTACACCTAGCATTGATAATGAAGATAATGATACAGAAATAAGAGATGAAAATATTGAATATTTATCGGACATAGATATTACAGAAGCCGATATTGTGCAGGCTATTAATGAAATTAGAAATGGATCAGCAGCAGGACCAGATGGCGTACCTGCCATATTGTTAAAGAGAGTGGTTCATTCAATCGCAAAGCCGCTAGCAATATTATTGAGACAAAGTATAGATACAGACAAGATTTACGATGAGCATAAATTAGCTTATATTACTCCTACTTTCAAAAGTGGTTCAAGACTTGTTAGAACTTTGTTGTTTTTGTTTAGCTTTCGTTTACCCTGTTTTGCTGTTTATTTTAGTTTCCCCATCAGGGTTTTGAGTTTTCTTCCTTCCACATGATTTTGAGTTTCTATTCCTGTTTTGATCCTTGTCCTGTTTTTTCTCAGAGTCCTGTTTTTGGTTTCCTTGGACTGCCGAGGTGTAATCGGAAGTCCCTGAGCCCTTGTAGAGCAGTCTAGTTCTGGCCTCCTTGTTGGTACATTTGGATTACAGCAAGTTCACACCTGTATTCTGCATATACATTTGCTCCTTCATCGCAGTGATATCCTGCTGCAACGCTGCTGCCTCATCTTGCTGTAGCCTTGGGCCAGTATCTGCCTGGGGAACCTCGTTGTAAGCAGGTATAAGTTTTTCCTAATTTCGTAAGAGAGACGTGGACCTTCCGTGTGGAGATCGTTCTGTTGGTCTGCAGACCTTTAAAGAATAGTGGGGAATACCTTCCCACCTCTTTGAGTAATGTTCAGCCATTGGAGTGTTGTGGGGAACCCCTTCTCGCTTTGCCTTACTCCGTTACGTCTCCTTGCATCAACCTGCAGTTCCTCATATAAGGATTTTTGTGGAGCTTAAAACACTTAGTAGCCACTTTGTTTTTGTTAAGGCAACTTAGTTTTGTAAATTGGTTAGGCTTCATTCTGGCCGTTATTTTCTCCTTTCTTTCGGGACCCCCTTATTTTGAGAATGTGTGTTTTTTGGTTTCTCTAATTAATAGTGTGGGAGTTTTGCTGAAATTATTATTGTATACATAGTAATTGTGTGAATCTTTTTCATATTTTGATGTATTTGTAGTGGTTCCGGCAATCATTTCTATCTGTATCGGGCTTGTAAATATATTATAATATTTTTACTTCTGGTATTTGTATCCCTCTCTGTTAATATTTGCACACTGATTGTTATCTCACCTATCGTGACTTTAACTTTGGAGAACACCTGTTGAAATTTATTGTTCTTCTGCAAAGTCTTGTATATGAAAGTTTATGAAAGGGTAATGAAAAAAAATATAATGAAACATTTAATGAAAAATAGATTGTTCAATATAGGACAACATGGTTTTGTACCCGGAAAAAGTACACAAACCCAACGGTTAGTCCACCATGAAAGCATATATAAAAATATGATAAATGAAAAAGATACAGATGTGGTTTACCTAGACTTTGCAAAAGCTTTTGACAAGGTAGACCATAATATATTAGCGAAAAAAATTAGAAAACATAACATTGTGGACAAAGTAGGAAGATGGATAAAAGAATTTTTGCAAAACAGAAAACAGATAGTGATTGCAAACGATGAGAAATCGGATGAAACTATGGTAATATCCGGTGTGCCACAAGGTACAGTGTTAGCTGCATTGCTGTTTGTGATTATGCTTGCAGACATAGACAGTAATGTTAAGGACTCAGTAGTAAGAAGTTTCGCAGATGACACAAGAATAAGTAGAGAAATTGCTTGTGATGAAGATAGGAACTCGCTACAAAGAGATCTAAGCAGAATATATAAATG
>NW_027100717.1:140483-155483 GCF_040412425.1 Macrobrachium rosenbergii | reverse complement strand
TAAAAAGATAGAAATAAAATAAAAAATCTTACCTTAAAACTAAATAAGTAAAACCGTTTAATTAAAAGAAATATTTAAGAAGAACGAAAGAAGGAGAAGGCTGCTAAGACTCCAAGTGAGGCCCAGTCAAGATTTTGCTTAGCTGATGCCTGAATGAAAATGGTGTCTCACCGAAGGAGGTCATTATATAATATATATATATATATATATATATATATATATATATATATATATATATATATATATATATATATATATAATATACATATATATATATATATATATAATATATATATATATATATATATATATATATATATATATATATATATATATATATATATATATATATATATATATATATATATATATATATATATATATATATATATATAATATAAATGTATATAATATATACACACACATATATATATATATGTATATATATAATATATATATATATATATATATATATATATATATATATATATATATATATATATATATATATATATATATATATATATATATGACTTCCAAACAAGAAAACCTCATCCCTAAACAATTCGTGATGGAGAACTAGTCGCTTCCAGAGCAGGTTGCAACCAACCACAGTCAACTAACCATATCGCCAATAGTTCACTAATTGGTTTTAGGAACATAAATTCAAACTATGTTATTTAAGCTACAGAAGATTTGTAAGTATTTCCTAAATCTCTCTCTCTCTCTCTCTCTCTCTCTCTCTCTCTCTCTCTCTCTCTCTCTCTCTCTCTCTCTCTCTCTCCATAAACACAAGTACTGTATTGTCCAGCAAATTATACAGAATTACCGTTTACATTCCATAAAGCAATTAACTACCTAACAGCCACAATGATCAAATTGACTTTGATGAAAATGAGACTACCAAATCCCAGAGGGATTAATGGCCTAGCCCTCAGACACAATCCCTGAAAAGCAACAGGATTCTGTAGGGTAATTCCATAGGGAAATCGTATAAGGAAATCCCATTAATCCTAAAACACAGTAAAAATGTAAAAGTGGGGTTGATACTGTCTATGGTTTCCCAAAATGGGAGTTGGCCAATGTTAGCATCCCTACGTTTAAATGAAAAAGGTTATTCAGTTTGTCTGCTTAATACAGTATTCATTCACTCGTATTTATGCAACTATAACCACAGGCTGAAAGTGACATCAATTGCTTAAGGCCCTGTGAGCAGAAATTGCACTTCTGGTGAAGAAAGGCCCTTAAGAATGAGGGAGGGAAGTAGAGAATTAAATCTGATGTTTCTGTTTCAAGTGATCTGATATAAGGAACAAGGGGGCGGAGAGAGAGAGAGAGAGAGAGAGAGCTAAATATAAAATGTCCAACGAGGAATTCCTTTTTAAATCCTTCAACACCTCCTATGAATTTAACCGTCGCGTCGCATTCCTCACAAAATTCTTCAGGAAATGTAAAAAAAAAAAAGCAAAACAAAAAATTCCTGGAGCAGAGGAAAGGAAAGAAAGAAAGAAGGAAAGAAAGAAATAAAGAAATAGTGAAGCACAAGATTTCCGGGACAGAAGATGCGACAAATTTTATATTTACATATATTGAGATTTTTTTTTTTAAACAAGGTGATGTTAGTAACAAGGGTTCAATTTTGATGAGAAATTGAATCTTAAGCTTATTATTATTATTATTATTATTATTATTATTATTATTATTATTATTATTATTATTATTATTATTCAGAAGATGAAGAACCCTCTCACTTGGAACAAGCCCACCACAGGGGCCACTGACTTGAAATTCAAGCTTCCAAATGTTTTATGCTGTTCATATAAAAGAAGTAACAGAAAGTAACAGGAATTGCAGAAAGAAGAGACCAGTTATTAGAAGCTAGAAAATAAATTAACAAATAAATAGATAAATAAATAGACAAAAATTTTAGTAAATCATTAAAATACAAGAAGCCTTTTACGGTAGTAATGCATCATCTTAATCAGCAATTAATAAACAATTATTATTGTCTGCAAACAAAAATTTAGGAGATAGTAAACAGAATTCCTGTGCTCAAAATGCTACCAAAACATTCTGTAACCAATAGCAGTGGCCAATTCTAGTGATAGCTCATGATTTAATGTCGATCAGGAGAAGGAATTAAAAATCTACATTTGCTAGAAACACGTTCAGTTCTCGGCGAAATATATTTGTGCCTGTGCTTATAATTTCCTTTTTAAACCACCCTTCAATAAATATAGGAAATATGTCGCCATTCCCACGCGCCCCTCTCTCTCTCTCTCTCTCTCTCTCTCTCTCTCTCTCTCTCTCTCCCCGTGTTTGATATAAAAGATGTGTCTTGGAAAAGGCAGATTTGGGACACCAAATTCTAACCAGCCCCAGGTGTGTTGAGAGAGTTAGTTGCTTTGTGGAGAGAGAGAGAGAGAGAGAGAGAGAGAGAGAGAGAGAGAGAGCGTAAAAATATCTGACCAAAAAACAGAGATAAAAACAAAATGTCCATCGTTTAATTTCTTTGTCACTCCCTCGACACTTCCTATGAATTTTAACCGAGGCGTCGCATTCCTCAGAAAATTCTCCACAAAATTCTTCTGAAAATTTAAAAAAAAAAGAAGAAAGAAAAAAGTGGCCAATTTTCGTGGAGCGGAGGAGAGGCCAGAAAAAAAAAAGAAGGAAGGAAAGAAGTAGCACAAGATTTCCGGGACAGAAGATACGACAAATTTTATATTTACAAATCCTGAGAACGTCTTTCATCTCCTTCCAACAAGGTGATGTGAGTGGGCAGAGTTCCGCGCCAAGAACAAAAGCCTCATATATTTTCTTTCCTAACGTTAGAAAGGTAATCAAGATACAGACGATGACAGCAGTAATGAAGATAATTATCGCATGTTAATCTTGTCAGAAATGTTTTCAATACAACTTTGGAGACAATCCAAATCTACTTTGGAACTGGAATATAAAATTTAGGCCAATCGCCAAGCGCTGGGACCTACAAGGTCATTCAACGCTGAATGGAAAATTAAAAATATAAAGGTTTGGAAGGTGTAGCAGGAGGAAATCTCACAGTTTCACCAAGAAACAGTTGTCAAGGGAGGGTTGAGGAAAGTTTAGGTGGAAGAGAGAGAATATGAACGGAGATACAATAAAGGGAAGAGAAGGGGTTGCAGCTAGGGGTCGAAAGGACGCTGCAAAGAACCTGAAGTAAAATGCCGGCAGTGCACCGCGTGAGGTGTACTGATGGCGTACCTGGGAAGAGTAAAGTTATGAAGAGGAATGATAGTTGACTTCAGTGGAATCAGCTATGTAGAATAAACAGCAGCTCTTCACTCACTCACTCATCACTGACCTACAGCCTCGAAGTATTAATGGAATGATAGTTTTAGGTGATTAAATCCTCATATCATCTGTTTATTATTTTAGTATAAATAAATATGTTAAAAATAAATACTTAGTATGCTGATATTTCTATATAATTCAAAATAAATCTTATAAAAGTGCTTCGGTCTTACTGGGTTCAAAACACTGAATATCCCACCAATATTCACTAGAGGGAATGGAATCAGTATTCACTGAAAACTCTCTCTCTCTCTAACTCTCTCTCTCTCTCTCTCTCTCTCTCTCTCTCTCTCTCTCTCTCTCTCTCTCTCTCTCTCAGTAATAGAAGTTATTCTTCCTATTTTTGTTCTCGCGTAAGAATGAAAAAGAGACTGAACAGTACCATCATCCCTTGAAGCCTCTTCAGGCAACATAATATGTCTGTGCCTGTGCATATAAAATCATTTTTGCACCGCCCTTATTTAACATAAAATTTCACTATTCCGTCTCTCAAGCTTCGTGTTTGATATAAAATTTTTCAACCAAAACCACACTTTTAAAGATGATAGTTCACCGTGCTCACATGACATTACCTCCAACACCTGACTTCATCAAATACATTAACGCTGAAAAATGTAGAAAAATGACCTCCATCAAAATGCTAGTCCCTACAATAGGAGAACCTCCATTATATGAAAAAGTCATATGATAGGAGGTCAGACTTCCAAACAAACTTACTTTCATCCAGGCAGACAAAACGCAAATATTATTCCAGTTGTAGGTACAGAGGCCGACGGAGGAGGAAATTGCCTTTGTCCAAGAGAGAGTTAAAAGAATAAGCTACGATGAGAAACTTATGAATAACGAAGTAGAGCAAGAAAATAAGGAATGGAGCTTCCAAAATTACCTTTGAATTTATGATACACGTTTCCTACTCTGTCGAATGAGAGAGAGAGAGAGAGAGAGAGAGAGAGAGTTACAGTTGAGGGAGAGGTTTCTGGAGAGGAGCAGTTGAGGGACCAGGTTTCTGGATGCGCGCATGCGCATGCTTAAGAACAAGATTACCATACCTACAACCTCTTTTTCGCCCCTAAAATACCCAAACCTAGTACCCACGGCCTCGCTCCGAGATTTAGCCGAGTTTGGCCCCACACAAAAAAGAAAAGAAAAAAAAACTTGGCGATCTATTAGTATAATTTCCTGGTAGGGAGACAGAAATCGTTTCTGAGGTTTAAATCATAATAATGTTTCACGCGATCCAGAGTCTGAGATATATGTTTATGCAACAATAAGAAAAGAAGGTATTTCCCCCCTTTAGGATTATTTCCAATCTGAGTTGCTTGTTTAAGTTTACAAACTATATCATACATCGGGTATCTATATGGGCCAAAAAAAGGTTTTCAGTCAAACAACTGTCTATTTGGTCAAGTTCGCCTCCACTGAAAACAACAACACGTGAAGTTTGGTTTCAACAGATGTTCAGAACACTGGTTACACTTCGTCTCTCTCTTTCTCTCTCTCTCCCCGAAATAAGCTATCATTTTACCCTCCCGCTCTCTCTCTCTCTCTTTAGAAATGAGCTTCCATTTCTCTCTCTCTCTCTCTCTCTCTCTCTCTCTCCCCGAAATAAGCTATCATTTTACCCTCCCTCTCTCTCTCTCTCTCTTTAGAAATGAGCTATCATTTTACTCTCTCCTCTCTCTCTCTCTCTTTAGAAATGAGCTCTCTCTCTCTCTCTCTCTCTCTCTCCCCGAAATAAGCTATCATTTTACCCTCCCGCTCTCTCTCTCTTTTTAGAAATGAGCTTTCATTTCTCTCTCTCTCTCTCTCTCTCTCTCTCTCTCTCTCTCTCTCTCTCTCTCTCTCTCTCATGCATGTCCATTTACAGGAAACATCAGCTGAACAGCTTAAAATGTCCCGATTTCCATAAAATGAGGACCTCCCCCACTCCAACCAGCAGCAGGATGCAATGACCGACCGGCCCTAACCCCAGTTTCCCACTCTCTCTCTCTCTCTCTCTCTCTCTCTCTCTCTCTCTCTCTCTCTCTCTCTCTCTTTCCATCGGGGGTTCGTAATGTCGGGGTTCTTAGACCCTGGATGGGGCCATCCTCCGAAATGCGTACTGAATTTTCCCGGCATCTGAATATCAGCTACATGGAGCTAAATGGTTATGACGTCACGGGGTTCCTATCATAATGGACGCACTTTTATTATCCGTTTTATTCTATAAAGTTTCTTTTTTTTCTTAATTTATGGGAGACGATGATGCCGTATAAAGGCTGTCCCTTGTCGAAATGATTTTATCTGATTTTATCTCGTTTTTTGCGAAGTTCTACGGACGGTTTGTTTTTTGGGGAAATACACATGATAATATTTATTAGGTAAATATTCAAGGCACCGTTTGTTGATGGTGTTTAAATATGAATCACATGTTTCTGTTTTATGACTGGTTTGTGTACTCTCTCTCTCTCTCTCTCTAAGTAAGCTTTTTTTGTCTCTCTCTCTCTCTCTCTCTCAAAATAAGCTCTGCTCTCTCTATCTCATTTTTTATATATATATATATATATATATATATATATATATATATATATATATATATATATATATATATATATATATATATATATATATATATATATATATATATATATATATATATATATATATATATATATATATATATATATATATATATATATATATATATATATATATATATATATATATATATATATATATATACTTTTGTCGTGTCAGCCAACTAATGACTGGGCTTCGTTACACTAACTATGTTCTCTCTGCATGGTTAAGAATTTTTAGTTTTCCATTGTGCCGGGTTTGTCTGTCCTTCTGCATTTTTTCTGTCTGCCCTCAGATCTTAAAAACTACCAAATTGCAGCCCTCTAGCCTCCTCAGTAGTTTTTCAATTTTATTTAAGGTTAAAGTTAGCCATAATCGTGCTTCTGGCAATGATACAGGATAGGCCACCACTGAACCGTGGGTAAAGTTTCATGGGCAGCGGCTCATACAGCATTATACCGAGACCACTGAAAGATAGATCTGTTTTCGGTGGCCTTGATTATACGCTGTGGCGGCTGTACAGAAAACTCGATTGCTCTTCGGTCGGGATCTACGAATTCATAGAAATATCCCGTAGGTGTCATTTCAAACCTTTCCTCACTAAAACACTGTCATTAACAAAAGTGCGCAAACTCAGTCCATACCTCGTTACACACAACTAATTCGTCATCAAATCTACACATATTCAGTTTCTATTCAGCAAATAAAAACCTAATGAACAAGGAATGCTTTTTTTAATATTCTGCATAAAACACCACCCCTCAAAAAAAACTCTCACAATATAATTTTTGTAAAATAAAAAAACGACCTCTTACGACCTATTCCTAGAAAAGCACAAGCAACGAATTCCATATATATATATATATATATATATATATATATATATATATATATATATATATATATATATATATATATATATATATATATATATATATATATATATGGAATTCATATATATACAGGTGCAGCATAAGTAATGCCCTTTTAATTTTAAATCTTATAATGTATATTTTCTTTATTATTTTCTTTAATTAATTTGCTAAATCTTCATTTTTTCAGATATTTTATACAACCATGAGATTAACAAAGGAACAGAGAGTAAAAGCAATTCAATTGTACTATCAAAACAATAAAAATGGTGCTGAAACCGCAAGATTGTTATCAGCTGAATTTAACATCCCAAAGGCGCAAAGCCGAAATATCACAAGCTTGATTAGAAAATTTGAATCCACAGGAAGTGTAAGTGATGCTCAAAGAGCGGGTAGGCCAGTTGTTGCAACAAGCTTAGAAAAGTCCAATGAACTACAAGAATCGTTGCTGCGTTCTCCTCAAAAATCCAGTAGGCGTCTTTCTGCAGAGTTAGCAATTAGTGATAGGAGTGTTCGCAGAATGTTGAAGAAGCTAAAGATGAGACCTTATATTCCACGTGTGCTTCAAAGTTTGCATGATGGAGATCAAGATAGACGATTGCAATTTTGTGAAATCTTTATGACTAAAGTTAATGAAGATGTAACCTTCCTTGACAAGATATGGTGGTCAGATGAAGCAACCTTTAAGTTAAATGGATATATCAATCGCCATAATTGTGTGTATTGGAGCAATGAAAAATCCTCATGTCATCTTGGAAAAGGATATTAATTTACCAGGAGTAACAGTTTGGGCCGCCATTTCTTGCATGGGATTAATTTTGATATTCTTTGAAAGTACTGTGAGTCAAGATAATTATTTGCATATGCTACAAACGGAATTTTGGCCAAGAGTTGAAAATCAAAATGATATTTATTTTCAACAGGATGGAGCACCTCCCCATTATGGGATAAGAGTTAGGGAATGGTTAAATGAAAATTTTGAAGGTAGATGGATAGGGCGAAGAGGACCAATTGAATGGCCATCACGTTCACCAGACCTAACACCACCGGACTTTTTTTTGTGGGGTGTATTGAAAGGTCAGGTTTACAGTCTTAAGCCGAAAACAATTCCAGAATTAAAGAATGCAATTTCAGATAAATTTCATGAAATTACCATTGAAATGTGTCAAAAAGTTTGTAAAAGTGTTGCTGGTAGAGTTCAGAATTGTATGGAACATGAAGGGGAACATTTTGAACATCTCAAATAAATGACTAAATTCTAAAACTTTACATCTTTTGTAACTTTTTTTTCTTAAATTTGGTTTAATTTCATTTGTATTGAACATTGTTAAACCGAATAAGCATTATATTAATTTTGTTAATATATTATATTAATCTATTAACCTGTGGCAATACATTCATGTTCGAAAAAATAAAGGATAATCAAAAAGGCTTTAATTTTGTTCCACTTAAACAAAGGGCGTTACTTACGCCTCACCCTGTATGTATATATATATATATATATATATATATATATATATATATATATATATATATATATATATATATATATATATATATATATATATATATATATATATATATATATATATATATATACATATATATATATATATATATAAAAATAATACATTATCAAAAGCCACCCCCCGACATATCCTTAGAAAAAAAGACAACGAAATCCACATATATATATTATTAAAAAAACACCCCTCACGACCTATTCCTAACAAAAAAAAAAAGGTATCGAAAGCAATTAGACTCTTAGACAACAAGCGCTGATGATAGCCGTCGCCTGAGACCCAACGTAGTGTACGAGAAGAAAGACCTTTAATTCATTTCTATTGAATAAGGACACAGAGTCGAAGTGTTGACAAATTTGCCTTTTCCCAACGACGGAGAAGAGAAGAGAAGAGAAGGAATTGCAACGAAGTTCCCCCGTGAAAGTCCCAACAGCTCCACAGAGATGGATCCTGCATGTTTCAGAGCGCTCGTGGCGCAAGAAGTTGTCCTCTAAGCAAGAAGCGTTTTACTCTTTCCAAGAAGGTTGGGTGAATTGTCTGATGGACTTTTGTTTCTCTTTCTCTCTCTCTCTCTCTCTCTCTCTCTCTCTCTCTCTCTCTCTCTCTCTCTCTCCCTGTTCATGTTTTCTGGATATGTGTTCAAGTTTTTGGTAGTTTCTTTTGGATTTTGTGTCCAAGTTTAAAGAAATTTCTGTTTAGTTATTTTTTTAAGTTTTCCGGTCAACGCCACTGCTCTTGACTGTCGACTGACTACCAGGTACATATTATACTGCTCTGATCAACAGAGAGAGAGAGAGAGAGAGAGAGAGAGAGAGAGAGAGAGAGAGAGAGAGAGAGAGATTACTTAAGAAAGCACTCAATACATCATTCGACAACTGAAAGCAATCAAAAAGAAGCATTGTATCTGAACATTACTTGAAGAACCCACGAATAAATGACAGACATCTGAAATCATAAGAAAGCAGAAGAAGCGTGGAACCGGAAAGAGCAGTGAGTTGGAAAAAGTAAACAAACACATACACAAAGTCCCACTGCAAATGAGGTGTCAATATTAACACTATAAACACAAGCAAAAGACAAGAGCCATGTGTCCCGCTTACCCAGAGAATAGTGATGAAACTTCTCTGAGAGAGAGAGAGAGAGAGAGAGAGAGAGAGAGAGAGAGAGAGAGAGAGAGAGATTTGGGAAAAATTTTCTAATGAGAAACAAATCACGAGCAGTATACAAAACACTGCACAGTGAAGAGGCCTGAAGCTTTCTCTCTCTCTCTCTCTCTCTCTCTCTCTCTCTCTCTCTCTCTCTCTCTCATGAATTACCTCCATAATTATTCGGAATCACTCACACTTCCCATTCTAAAGTCTAATCGAGTTCGGAGTAACACTGACGCCCAGATGACAAAACTCACTTTTGAAGCAAAATTGACAGAGACATAACTCCCAATGCCCAAATCCCGACTGGGTATTGCCCAGCCTCGATCAAATATCTCCTCTAATGGACCTCCATTAATCTATTCAAATTCAGACATTACGAATGCATCGATAATACAACAGAATCCGGAAATACACCGTCTATTGTATACCAAAATGGCGGTTTTGGATCCACCAAATAAATTCGGTGGTTCTTTGTCCCCTACCGGGCGAAATCAGAATTCGGCAGAGAGCATTCGCATATCGCCTCTCATTATTCAGTCATTCATTTAGACCCGATTCACAAGTTACAATAAAAAGGATTTTAGTTTCATTCATTACGTGATTTGTCACAAATGAATGCAATCAGTCACGGCGCAAGACAGTGACTGAGTGATGATGTGTTTGTCAGATCTGATAATCAAATTAATAAATAATTTTGAGCTTAGTCTCGTATTTTGCGTTTGGTCTGATGCTAAAATTCACTCTCCCTTAGGAACCAAATTTTGAAAATTGTTGATGATTTGAATAAAAAAAAATATGTAAACAAAATAAAAATGGTTGTTTACGTACATACTCTCCAAAACATAAGTTGGATTAGTTATATATTTTCCTCCGAAGAGTTTGAACATCTATCCCTATAATAAGAATCCAGCAAGGGAGTAGTGCTGTCTGTGCACCTCACGCGGTACACTGTAGGCATTACTTAATAAGCTTCTTTGCGGGGTCCCTTCGGCGCCTAGCTGCAACCCCTTCCATTCCTTTTACTGTACCTCCATTCATATTCATTTTCCCTCTTACTTTCCTCAACCCTCTCATAACAACTGTTTCATAGTTCAGCTGCAAAAGAATTTCCTCCTGTTGCACGTTTCAAACTTTTCTACTCTCAGTTTCCCTTTTTCGTGCTGAATGACCTCATAGGTTCCAGCGCTTGGCCTTTGGCCTAAATTTCATATTCCATTCCATTTCTATAACCAGAACAACTGCCCATGTGCCAAGCTTTGCTCATTCTTGCTTTAACTTAAGTGAAGTTTCTTTTTCTGGAGTGGCACAACTTTCTAATTAATACCCTCTACGACGAAGGGCAGGATAAAAGGTTGACCCTTTCCAACCTTGACTTAAATCCGATGGAATCTTTGGAGCCTTTTGCATAACTAATGAGCTAATTATCTTATAAAGTCTTTACTGTCATAAGAGCAGGATGAGAGAGAGAGAGAGAGAGAGAGAGAGAGAGAGAGAGAGAGAGAGAGAGAGAGAGAGAGAGAGAGAGAGAGAGAGAGAGAGAGGCTTGGTGAGAAACCCGGGAACCTTGGGCTATGATGCCTAAGTGCAATAAGTAAAAAGGAACCAGAATTGACTTCATTTCAAAATGAAAACAATAATAAGATATAAATAATTAACATTACTGCTCTGATTTTCATATAAGGAAAACTCATTGTGACGCCAGTGTTAAATTTTGCTTTGAAAACTCGACTATTGAAGGCCATCAATGCCGTGCCCTTCTCGGTGATCGCTCGTCACAAAAACCTCGGAAACTTGTCGCAAACACGTCGGCAACTTGTCGCACACACGTCACAAACATAATGAATACAAGTCAATGACTTACTGGAAGCCATAACCAGTACTTCATCTGATTATCCAGTATTCGTTTTTCACTCAAATTCGTTGGCTTGTTTTCATTTATTTAATTATAAGTATGCCATAAGTTGCCGACTTATTTGCGACATGGTCTACTGTAGTGTGGACCCATCCTACGACAGAGAGGACATATACACGTAGACGAAGATAATTAAAAAGCTCAAATGAGGCGATAATAATTTAGTGTATGCATCAATACAGACGTTGCGTTCACTGACAATATTTATACGAAAACAAACCTCTCCCAAAAACCATAAACCAAAAACCAAAAAACAAAACACAAAAAACATATAATGATAAATAATAAATAATGAATATTAAATAATTAAAATAAATAAATAAAATAAATAAATCTATCAATCAATCAATCAATTAATCAAACAAAAAATAAAGAAATACACAAGAAATCGCTAAAAAATAAAATATAAAACAAAAAATTCGAAAAATATGTGAATAAACAAAAACACTAAATAATATGCAACCAAGATCAACTATACTGTACCTCTTCTTGCAGCCAGGATACACTTCGAATGCCCACACAGCCTACCTGAAACACAAGAAAAATGCTAATTAAAACACACAAAACGACATCATTTAGGAAATAAAATATTAAGTTATACTTTTAATAAACTGTATCATTACTGTTCACATACAATTATCCTACGCAGAAAAATACTGTTTCACACAAACTCAATTCTTAGAAAAAGCACATCACATGATATTGTCCATCCGCTGAAAGGGAAGAGCCAAAACAAAAGGAGGAGGAGGAGGAGGGAGATGATAAAAAGGAATCAGGAGGAAAATGAAGAGCGAGGGGGCGAGAGGAGGAATGCAAATATTATGGAACAGTTCTTTCTTTCACCTCTTCAGAGGATCTTCTCTCTCTCTCTCTCTCTCTCTCTCTCTCTCTCTCTCTCTCTCTCTCTCTCTCTCTCTCTCTCTCTCTCTATCTCTCTCTCTCTTCACTCTCTCAGTATCTCTCTAAAATAACAATCTCATCTCTCTATAACAAAAAGATAAATTAGTGCTTTCTAAAATAACAATGGACATGTATATAACAAAAAAGATAAATTAGTTGCACTATTACTAGCACTAGGAGAGAGAGAGAGAGAGAGAGAGAGAGAGAGAGACAATTTTCTCTCTCTACTTCTCTCAAGCGAGTGACAGGTGACTGTTGGGACAAAGCTTTAAGGTCACCTGACCTAACCTGAAAAGGTCTCCTTGACCTTTGACACAGTGACGACAAAATCTGCCCTGAAGAAAAACTGTTCCCACGAACTATGTTGTTTCAATGGACTGATTAATTATTCATGAATAGCTTTCGAAAATCAGACAGCCAATAACTGATATCCACAACTGCTCAACAATTATGTAGTTAATCATAATTATTATAATAATAATTGTGGTGAAATATAATTAATATTTACAGTTGAATGTCATAGCTCAATTATACTGATAATCATATTTATAATAATGATGAAATATAATTCAAATTTATAGTTAAATGTCATAGCTTAGTTATACTGATAATCATGATTAGAATTATAATAATTATGAAATATATTTATAGTTAAATGCCATTGCACATTTAATCTGATAACAATAATCTGAATTATCATAATTATGACAAAATACATTTAATATTTATAGTTAAAATTTTATTGCTCAATTATACTGATAATCATAATAATAAATATAATAATTCTAAAATAAAATTAATATTTATACTTAAAGTCACTGCTCAGTTATGCTGATAATCATAAACAAAATTATCATAATTATGACAAAATGTAATCATTATTCACAGATAAACTGTCATTCACTTCAGTCCAGGGACATCCACAAAAACAGAAGGTGGTTGCAACACCAATAGACTTTTATTTTCTTTTCTATTGACTTTCGTGATGAATAACTGATGAATAATGATGAACACAAAACGCCCCTATGAAGGATTATTCATCAAGCTATATATATAGTCGTTAATCCCGGCTGGATTTAGGTCGATCCAATCTGCATAAATCCGGAGTCAAAGGGGATTTTGCATAAATTAAATAAATGAATTTATTATGGAGCTCTTGCATTGCAAAGTGAAGGCGTGATAGGGTTTCTATAGGTCTAATTGCCCAACCACCACCCCCCTCACCAAATTGCAACCATTTAGGCCTCTATAGGCCTAATTGCCCACCCCCTAATTGCAAAATATACAATCAGGTATTGCTGTTTTATACGTGGAGAGAGAGAGAGAGAGAGAGAGAGAGAGAGAGAGAGAGAGAGAGAGAGAGAGAGAGAGACATACTAAATGTGGTTCGAATCCTGCTATGGACGTCAGCATTTCTTCATTTGGTTCTGCATCTGGATTCTAAGGCTTCGTAATGAGAAGTTTGTCCAAAAGGTCATAAGAAATGCAAAAGTTAAAATGACATTTTGGTTGTTAAAATTACAAAAAGGAACATGTTTTAAACTGCATGGAGGCTGAAACTTGTCATGATGGAGTTTATATTAAGATAGAGGCCGATGATTCTGTTCAATCTAATTAGAATATCAATTTTCCTCTCAAGTGAAACCAGAAATGAAGGTCCACACGTGGGGAGAACGAAAAAGAGCGAAGGGAAATATGGAATTGTGATGAGATGAGGCTAAATCCAATTTGGGTTGGTTAGAAGCAGTCGTAGTAGTGGTGGTGGGGATCTGCCTTTGGAACGGCCCACCAATATTAAACCCATATTGGAAAGGACATAGAGACGGGACTGAAAGGGGAAGAGGGATAGAATGGGAATCTCTCTCTCTCTCTCTCTCTGTATCAATCTCATTTTGGAGGGTTCCACCCTTCCAAAGCTTTTGCATTTCCTCTCGTCCCCTAATCTTATCACCTCTCTCTCTCTCTCTCTCTCTCTCTCTCTCTCTCTCTCTCTCTCTCTCTCCACATTATTTGCATGTGTCCTTCCTGACCCCTTTTTCCCATTCTTTCTCTTAATTCCTTTTTATCTCCTCCCCTCTCTCTCCTTTCATGCCGAGTTTTCCACTTCAGTGGAAAGGAACAAAGTATTTTCAGTTTTGAATTTAGAAAATGTTTTCTCTTCAGTCAAAAATTCAGCAGAATGTTTAAACAAACTATGTTGGGGTCATAACCTGATGTTTTACTTCCCGAATGATATATTATTTTGTTTCCTAATATTCGTTTTTCTTTATATTCCAGGTAAGATGGGATTCGCAGTTGTTCACACTACGAGAAGAGGTATAGTTGTTAATTTCATATATTTTCGATAAATGTGAGATCGTACATTAGTTTATAC
Source organism: Macrobrachium rosenbergii (assembly GCF_040412425.1). Classification (NCBI taxonomy): domain Eukaryota; kingdom Metazoa; phylum Arthropoda; class Malacostraca; order Decapoda; family Palaemonidae; genus Macrobrachium; species Macrobrachium rosenbergii. The sequence goes on along the minus strand of NW_027100717.1, from coordinate 140,859 downwards.
ACACACACACGCACACACACACACAAACAAAGCTCTGACAATCGTCTTATATAATAACTTGCTGAGTGTGATAAGGGAAAATGGAGTTTAATTAAGGAACCCCAAAGTCATCATTCCTTTAAGACAATCTTCAGGAATCATATGTGATTCCCGGTCTTATTATCAGGATGACGCCCTTGGAGGATTGGGGAAGGATTTGGAATCCTTAAGTGTAATATTCAACTCGTAGGATATCTGGCAATAAGTGTACAACAAAGATACGTTTATTTTCATTCATTGAAGTTAAAAATGTACTTTAAATAAAGTTATTTAAGGGAGCCATTTTGAATTATCAATGTTCATATTTCTTCATAATTAGGTTTTTCTATTATATACT
>NW_027100717.1:77500-139983 GCF_040412425.1 Macrobrachium rosenbergii | reverse complement strand
TTATTATTATTATTGATTGATAACCAGGAATTGGTTCAGGGTGACGTGATTAAAATAAAAACATAATTATTTTGAGATTTTCGTATTAGAGCAAAAGTTAATTTCTCTCTCTCTCTCTTCTCTCTCTCTCTTCTGATTAAAATCTGTCAAAGAGAGAGAGAGAGAGAGAGAAACAGAGTTACATCGTTATTTGAGCAAAAAGTATCCAATTTTCTTGTCAGACTCTCTGTATTTTGGCATTTATCAACACAGAGAGAGAGAGAGAGAGAGAGAAAGAGAGAGAGAAAGAGGAGAGAGAGAGAGGGGGTGGGAAGGGTGGGGAGTTAAAGCAATATCATTAGTTTGCAACTAAAGTATCCAATTTTCTCGTCAAAATTCTTTTAATTTTATCTGAAACAAAACCCAAAATTATTCCATATCAAACTCATTCTGCAATACACAGTCGATGCTAGATTCATTCTGACCAGACAAGTGAGGACCTCATGCTTGGGACTTGTTAAAACTCCTTTCCCTCGGGAACTCTGAACGACATCCTGTCAGGGATATCCTGAAGGAACTCGGGCATCGTCAGTTGACGAAGGACCACGATAACTTCGTTAGGACGCCGGTTACTTCGTTGCGCGATTTCAGAAGTGAAGTAATTTTGTCTCTGCTTTCGTGAGTCCTGTAGGACTCGTAAGAGCATGGCGTCTCCTGGGAAAAAAGAAGGATAGTCCTATTTTAGGATGATTTTGGAATCCTTATTGCGTTGTAAGGATGGACTGATATGATAATTATGCTCGTGACTCGGAAATGTTGCTTCTCAGGAATATTTGTGTCATAGGTCATAGTTTGATTTCAAGCCCGGTCTGTTCTTGGACACTGTTAGTTATTGCCAAAGACAAAGGAATCTTTCTCTCTCTCTCTCTCTCTCTCTCTCTCTCTCTTGGGACTGATGGTCACTCGCTCTTAATTGATTCAGATACAATGATACAAGTCTCTCTCTCTCTTTCCAAATTCTTGTAAACGCTGCTTTTACTACGCATCCCTTCTGATTTGAGTGTCGTTCCCTTTCACTCTCTCTCTCTCTCTCTCTCTCTCTCTCTCTCTCTCCTGTTTCTTTCTCTCTTCCTTTTCTTTCTCTCTATTTTTCTCTCTTTCTCTCTATTTCTCTTAAAAGGGAACTTTTGTAGGTAGAAAGTCTCTTCCTCTACATTTGCAGAGATTTGGCCCAGTGTATCTTTTCATTAAGGAAGAGGAAAGACAGTTATTGTAAGGAAGCTTTTGTGTTGCTCAAGGATTTTCATGGCTAAGTATACTGTGCATTTACATAACTCTTAGAAGAGAAGAGAGAGAGAGAGAGAGAGAGAGAGAGAGAGAGAGAGAGAGAGAGAGAGAGAGAGAGCCTGACTTTTTCTGAAGCCTATTCACTGTCCAATGTTTTTATTTCGGTCGTGCATTGTTTCAAGATCAAAAATGTTTCAAAAATTCCGCTTTAGTTTTTTTTTTTTTTTTTTTTTTTTTTTTCACCATGATTACCCCTAGTAGTATGAACGTGACCACGTCTGTTTGTGCATGAGTGTGTGTGTTTGTTACAGCCTGTTAGGTACACATGCATCAATATACATCTGGAACCCATCGACCCCAGACGCAGGATCCATTCCGAATTCCTCCCGACGAGAGGCCTGCAGGAGAGAGGCCCCCAACCGAGCGAGGAAGGAAAGGATTCCTTCCTTCAAGGGGAAATCCTCCTTTGTTTCTTCTCTCTGTGTGGGAGGTTTGAAGAAAAGACAGGTATTTGTTTGTACTGACATCTGATTTGTCTGTTTACGCTTGTATATATTATGTGTTTCTTGTTTATACTGTACTGTACTGCACTCTAGCATTTGTTATTTATCGTTATATATTCATTTCTGTGTTTTCGCTTTTTATCCACGAGTTGGCGTTCCATTCTGTGAGGTTTGGTTTGCATATGATTAATTCTGAGTTGTCCGTTTGAACGCTTACCCCGCAAGGGGATGGTGCCGTTAGCACACCTCGCGCGGTTAACTGCAGGCGCTACTTAAGGTTCTTTGCATCGTCCCTTTGGCCCCTAGCTGCAACACCTTTCATTGCTTTTACTGAACCTCCGTTCATATTCTCTTTCTTACATCTTACTTTCCTCAACCCTCTCCTAACAAGTGTTTCATAGTGCAACTGCAAGTTTTCCTGCTGTTACGCCTTTCAAAGATTCTTACTGTCAGTTTCTGTTTGAGCGCTGAAGAACCTCATAGGACCCGGCGCTTGGCCTTTGGCCTGAATTCGTTATTCCATTCCATTCCATTTGAACGTTTAAACAATTTCTGTATTAATAATAATGATGAGAGTTCACTAATTTTTTTCTTCTCTGAGTAGTTTAGGGTTTCTAGTGAATATTTCTGTACAATGAGCGCTGAAGGAATCAGTCGTTTTAGTTTTGTGAAGTTGTCTGGACTCAGGAAATTTTGGAAGCAACGATTAAGGATATTTTGGAAGATTCATGAATGTAATTGTTCTCGTCACATCAGTTCTTATAAACCTGCTGACATGACGAGATTGCTTGTAATGAGAAATTCTCTCTCTCTCTCTCTCTCTCTCTCTCTCTCTCTCTCTCTCTCTCTCTCTCTCTCTCTCATAGACATACATCGTAGAAAACTAGGGTTAATCTTCAACAAAGACTTTCCAATCCTGGGGTATTGCATGACATACGAATAGAATATTTCCAGAAGGCATAAGAGTGAGACCAGAATTATGTGTAGAAACTTACCAGTGAAGCTCGTACCTAGCTGGCCGAGGTATTTTATACCGAAAAAAGAGAGTTGGAATTGAATCTTCTGCCAAGCAGAGGCACAGGGTGAATAATAGAGTAAAAGAAATGAAATGACCTTTATGAAACTACCTAAAGTCGACTAATTTAAGTTTCTCTTAAATTTCCACGTTCGACGACTTGTATTCGCCACCTCATCGCAAAATCTGGTTGTCCCTAGGGCTGTTATTAACACGAAAACTATGTATACTCTACAGGAATCTACCCGAAACTCCAATACATTACAATACAATAAATTCAACTCACTGTACAATACAGTCGTTTCAGCTCACTATACAATACAATAATTTCAGCCTGCTATAAAATACAATCAATTTAACTCACTATACAATACAGTCACTTCAACTCACTGTAAAATCCAATAATTTGACGTCAATATAAAATAGTCGTCCACTATTTTCGTATTTCGTTCAGTATAAAAGCCCAGTTTTCCGATTAGTCCATCTTCCTCTCTGTAAAAGAGCCCAGCCTTCAAATTCCTCTCTATATTTCACCAACCTCCAAGCGAAGGCGGTGGACGTACCCGGATTGGATCCCATGAGGGGGGGGGGAGGGGGAGGGGAAGTTATGGATTTTGGTTATCCATAAAATGGAATATTGCTTCTGCTTCTGGACATTGCTGATGCTTTAGTTGCACGCTGTCGGACACTAGATTAAAGGACAGATTTTGTTGCTGACAATGACTTAATGCTTCTGAATATTTTTGTTTGCTTTCCCTAAGAAAGATCAATTCTTTTTGACACAGTAGAGGAGGGAGTGATACTTTGATATAAATAGTAAAGTGCATGCGTGGAATTTTGCACGAAAGTGTTGCAAGTGCCCTTTGCACTTATATTAAGGTACCAGACCTAGGGTGTATTACATTGATCGAGGACGCTCTCGACCAACAGAAGAGAAGACGCCAAATGTCTTTCCAGACTCATCCCAGTTTTTGGGAATCCCAGATGAGGAGTGAAATCTTTCAGACGCACAACGATAATTTCATACTGAGCCCGTAATACGTGTGACCATTTAGAATGCGTCCACAGTACAGCGAAACATGTCATAAATGATGTCGTCAACTCGTGACATACATGTCACAAACATGTTGAATACAAGTCAACGACTTATTGCTAGTCCTAACCAGTGTTTCATTTGAATATCGAGCATTGACCAAAGGTTCGTTCTCCACTTAACGGTCGTTGACTCGTTGTCAACTTGTATATAATATGTGTGAGATAGGTTGCCGACGTGTGTTTATGACATGTTGACACACATTATGAGATGAATGTTTTGTATATTTTGGTTTTTATTAGTGATTTTCAGATGAGTATTAGATGAGTATTAAACTTAAGCACTTCCTTGTTTGTATAGACAATAATTGTTCTGGTTCACCTAAAATTTAGAGGAAGAAAGGACTCTCTCTCTCTCTCTCTCTCTCTCTCTCTCTCTCTCTCTCTCTCTCTAGATAATTAAAAATGCAAATGGTCTGAGATTTGCCGCGATATTTGCTGAAATCAAGTATGCAAATAACCTCCGCTGCGAACAGCTAATTGATCTTGAGGGCGTATGCAATTGAACGCCTAAAAAAAGAAATTAAAAGCTAGGTGTTTGTTAGGTGATGTTCTCTGTTTTTGCCCAAATATGGTATAGTGTTTGCGTTTTGTATACATCGAATACAACTGGTTTTCTTTGCTAAAAGTGTAAGTGTGGCACGTAGTCTAGTTGTTTCATATTGAGTACAGCATTACAGCTAACTACCCGAATGAGATGCAGTCATTACAACGCAGTATAAAATGCAATAATTAAAACTCACTATAAAACACAAGAATTTCAACTCACTATAAAGTAAGTATACCTTAGTTTTACCAGACCACTGAGCTGATTAACAGCTCTCCTAGGGCTGGCCCGAAGGATTAGACTTATTTTACGTGGCTAAGAACTAATTGGTTACTTAGCAACGGGACCTACAGCTTATTGTGGAATCCGAACCACAGTATAGCGAGAAATGAATTTCTATCACCAGAAATAAATTCCTCTAACTCTTCATCAGCCGGCCGCGGGAATTGAACTCCGGCCCATCGAATGACAGTCTGAAGCTCAACCGACTCAGCCAAAGAAGGGCTACTCACTATAAAAAACAATCGATTCAACTCACTATAAATACAGTCGTATCAACTCACTATCAGATACAATCAATACAACTCACTATACAATACAATAATTTCAACTCTGTAGGATACAATCAATTTAACTCGCTATACAATCGGTTCAAATCAATGTAAAATACAAAAATTTTAAGTCGGTATAAAATACAATCGTTTGAACTATGAGATACAACCAATACAACTCATTATACAATAAAATAATTTAAACTTACTATACAATATTATAATTTAATCTCACTATACAATACAATAATTTCAACTCACTATATAATACAATTAATTTAACTCTAGTATACAAAAAAATCATTTCAATTACTATACAATACAATGTTTTAAATGTCAAGCAAAGTCAGAAGCATTGTGTTATTTTCACGCTCGAAAAATTTTTGTTTCTCTATAAATTTGTCAAGTTTTGCAGTTCTACTGTATAATTAGTGAAGACTATTTTCTACAGGACACGTTTCATGTAGCAGCTACTTAACATCAAAAAGTGACTAAATACAGTAACTGAATACAGTACAGAGGACCAGATTACCATCTTGTAATCCCTAGAGCCTTCAGCTTTTGGGCCTGAGAACGAAATTCGTGAATTGCTTCGAGAAAACATTATTTGTAAATAAACAGAAATCTCGCCTCTGTGGTTCTCAGTGGGAAGAAATCAGTGCTGAGTGACACAGGTGTGCTCTCTATCTCATTAGGTTACGGAAATACACTGTCTGAAGCAAGCTGGTTGTGTATGTGTGTGTAATTTCATTTACTGCTATTGAGTGGAGTCTGTTGCTTGTGTTTCTGTAACAGAGGTGCAGAGTTGTTGGTACATTGCTAGGTTTCAATTGTATATAATCACACACGCGAGCACACATTTGTTGTTATTACTTGCACCGTCACTTTTTAATATTCACAAACACTAAGCTACAAATGTTGTTTAATACCAATTCGCTCTATCTCGGGAATATCACCGAAGGGGAATTATAACTGATGAGCGATGCGCCCAATGGCGCAGATCGGGCGACTGTTCGGGACGGTATCCATTCGGCTGACGCATACATATATACATACATACATACATACATACATACATATATATATATATATATATATATGTATATATATGTATGTATATATATATATATATGTATATGTATATATATATATATATATATATATATATATATATATATATATATATATATATATATATATATATATATATATGATACCCTGTGTATGTGTGTGTGTGTGTGTGTGTCTGTGTGTACACACAAAATGACCTCAGTACAAGTGTGAGTAAATTATTTGTACATGTTAAATTTGTCCTCTCCATGATTTTATGGCATTCACCAATAAAACAGAAATTATATTCCCACTATTCTTTCAGTTAAAGAACTCCGGGTCTAAAGCGGTCATTAAAGCTGTTGTTTGTTTTTTTTTTCTTTTCGTTTCCAGTGGAGAAATGATGATGATATTCGTAAACATTTGGGTTAATTAAGGGAGACAGGCTGGGTGGAAAGGTGTAATATTGAGGCTTTAGTAAATACTATTTTGGTGTTACATTATTTGGTTAATAATTACTTTGTAACATTGACAGGAGAATTGCATACCTGCCAGGATCCTTAAAATATTGTCGTATCCTTAGCAGGATAATCTTCAGAAACATTGACAGAACTTCCTTCCTTCCTTCCTTCCTTCCTTCCTTCCTGCAGGAGAACCTCCTTCCTATTGGAGAGAACAGGCCCTTTCAAACGCCCTCTGACCTTGTCTCCTTATATCCTAGAAGCGAGGTCCTCTGTTTACACATGTCCCTTTGGCTTCCAAATGAGGGAATGATTCCATTGGTGTCTCTCTCTCTCTCTCTCTCTGGCTGGAGAATGACTACTGCTGCTGCTGCTGTCCCGTCGGTGCCAGAGTGGAATTCGCGAAGAGGGAGGCGAGATACAGAAGTGGAATCATCTTATTGGCTTGAAATGTCTTCGATTCCACAGACTGTCGGTTTTATTTTCGGTGGGGGAATGAATTTTTTTTTTTTTGGGAAATGCATCTGTTTTTCAGGGAGAAGTGAATCTGCTTTTAAGGGGAAATTAATGTTTTTAGGGAGAAATGAATCTTTTTTTTAGGGGAAAATGAATCTTTTTTAAGGGGAAATGATTGTTTTTAGGGGGAAATGGATATTTTTTAAGGGGTAATGAATCTGTTTGTAGGGGGAAATTAATCTGTTTTTAGGGGGAATGAATCTATTTTTTAGGGGAAGTGAGTCAAAGAATCCACGTGAATTTAAAGTCTAAGAAAGCAGTTTGAATGTTTCAGGTTAAATTCGGCGTACGTTGGTATATTTTTTGGAGGGGCTAGGATAAAGGGGAGGTGTTGGTGGATAGAAGGTATACTGTAGGGGGACACCACTCCACTACCCCCGCCCCGCTTGTGACATACTTGACAGCTATATTACCTTCCAGACAGATGCCCCAATGAGAGGTTTATTACAGGTCTTCGCAGTGATTGGAGGATGTCATACCTAGTCACCTTTCTCCTTTCTTTATCATCTTCTTTCCCAGGGTCCTGGATAAGTCTCTCTCTTAGTCTTTTATTACTACTACTACTACTACTACTACTACTACTACTACTACTACTACTACTACTCAGAAAGTGAATCCTATTTCTATGGAACAAGAAGCCCACCAAAGGGGCCACTGACTTGAAACTGAAGCTCCCAAAGAACGATAAGGTGTTCATTTGAAAGAAGCAACAGGAGGAAAAGTGAAATACAGAAAGAACAGATCGCTTATTAAAAAAAATAAAGTTATAAATTAACAATTTAATAAATAAACAAATAATGCAAGTAAATGATTAAAATGCAGAGATTTGCAAGTATTTCCTATCTACTATTTTGATCACTTCTGTTCCCTGTGATAAGACTTCACTGAAAACAGCGTATTATTTCTGGCCTTGTTCCTTTGAAATCTATATTACTTCCATATCTCTGTTAGTATTTCTATCTTACGGTTTCATTTGGCACATTCTTTTTAGAACCAACCCATGACCCACGAAAAAATAGTGGGCCTACGTTGAATAACTCAAAGTTAAATCCCTCGCTTTCTCACTTTTTTCTTGCAGTTCTTAGATCATAGGGTTTGACTTTATCTGAATTCTTTTGTTCTGTCGTTCCCTAAGCCAGTATGAGGTCTTTCGCGTTTGTATTCATTCACTGTTACGTCTGTTGGCTATTAATGTATTTGTATTCCTTCATTATTCTTATCCACTCTTTCGTTTTCATTGACTAATACGATTCCTTGAAATCGACCGGTAACTGTTATTATTATTATTATTATTATTATTATTATTATTATTATTATTATTATTATTATTATTATTATTATTGCAAATCTTCTTCACAATCCCGTGAATATGTTTATAAAATACAAAATCCACATTTATGTAAAGTACTGTATTTACAAATAATAAAATGAATTCCAGGAGCTTTCGAGAGCCTGCTCAGCTCCCTTCTTCAGCTAGAAATGACAGTCTTGGTTATGAGAACTTAAAAAACAAACTTTAAAAGCAAGGGTAAACAAGACGCATTCTTTACAAAAATGATAATTAGGTAATTCCCTCGTTCTCGGTCTCCAAACCAGCCAACCGTCGCGATCTCCTCAGGTGACTGCCTCCACGGTTGTTTATTATTATTATTATATTATCCAGAAGGTAACCCGGTGTTTATACTGAAGCTTCCAGAAAATATTAAGGCGTTCATTTGAAAGAAGTAGCAGAAGGTAACAGGAAATACAGAAAGAAGAGATGAGTTAATAAAAAATAAATGTACAGATAAATGAATAGGGAAATAGCTCAAAAACATAAATAAAAATATAAAATACGAGGTGAATTGATTTAGGGTAGTAATGCATTGCATCGCCGCTTGATACGAATACAAATATTTTCTGACCCTGTAACTGTCTCCCTACGCATTCGGGTCGTTTCGGCCGTAAGTCATTTAGGCCGTAAGCACGTTTACGTGCAAAATGGGCGCCGTCTTTAGCACCAGACCCTTGGGGATGTACGTCAAACATGAAATAATAATGGTAAATACCATAAACATAACGGTAAATACCATTAACATAACGTCTTACATTGTTTTGGATGTTGCGGCCTAAGGGACTTCCAAGGCGAAACGACCAGGACCGCTGCCTACAGAAGATCTCGTCCCGTGCAGCTGGAACCTCACAAGTTCAAGCGAAGATGCAGTGCGTAGTTACACTACAGAAATTCTCCCTGTATCTTATAAATTTCTTACATTTTTATATATTCATTTGTTAATTTAATTTTTTTTTATTTTCAGTCAACTGATATCTACTTTCTGTATTTTTCTGTTACTTTCTGTTTCTTCTTTGTAATGAATATTATATTTTTGGGAGCTCGAATTTCAAGTCAGTGGCCCCTGTGGTGGGCTTGTTACGTATGACCAGGGTTCATCTTCCGAATAATAATAATAATAATAATAATAATAATAATAATAATAATAATAATAATAATAATATCTTCATATATTATTTCTGTGTATATTTAAATGAGAGAGAGAGAGAGAGAGAGAGAGAGAGAGAGAGAGAGAGAGAGAGAGAGAGAGAGAGGCAGGCACATGCGTGAAATCTCCAGCACATACCAGTACAGTATCGTTTTTACATATATCCCTCTCCTCGTTATCTTAACTTCGAGGTCACTTATATACCCGGATATTTGCTATTCTTTTTTGTCGTTGTGGATATATGAAGATTCTGGAACCTCTGTCTTCTCCCTCGAATGGTTTGAAGAAGAAGAGGAGGAGGAGGAGGAGGAGGAGGAGGAGGAGGAGGAGGAATGCTTCGGTTTCCAAGAGTTCGAGAGATCGTCTTCCTGTTTTCTTCTTCTTTTTAGAAAATAATGTTTGGACCGGGGCACCGTTGGTCCATTCGCCTTTGGGGAATCTCTCTCTCGCTCTCACTGCATATTATATATATATATATATATATATATATATATATATATATATATATATATATATATATATATATGTATATATATATATATATATATATATATATATATATATATATATATATATATATATATATATATATATATATATATAGTGTGTGTGTTTGTCTTTATTGAGATAAATCATCTATGTTTTAAGAATAACCTTAAAAGGATCATTTTGTTGACAAAGTTGTTTATCACAATAACAATGAAACCAAAATTTCCACATACGGTTTTTGAACTTCGAACACCATTCCTCTCTGCAGTTCCAAAGTTGAAATTAAATATTTTTAATTACACGCATAATTCTCGTAATTATCCTTTTGATTAGCTGTGTAACTCAACAGCGAGATAATTAACTACAGAATATTGGGTCCACTCGCCCACCTAATTTACTAATTCACCCTTTCATATATAAAAAGTTCTTTCGCGTGATCATAAATGTGTCACCAGTAGTCAGCTGAAATAATTATTGATATTAGTTATTAATTTACTGAATTTTTATTTACAGTTTTTATCCAGAATAAAATAACCTCATCATCGAATATCTTTTGTAACCTGATCAGTTTTCTTTCGCTAGAACTTGGGGAGAAAAACTTCTGATGCCACTATTTCTGGCAATTGGGTGTAAAATCTCCTCTTGTTAATAAATATGTACTTATTAATAAGTATAACATTCAGCAAAGACCAAATAAAATCTCATTTCTCAAAGGAAATGAATGAAAAATGAAAACGTGAGAGGAATGTAGTGGCTCTACCCCAAGCAATTATGCTTCTTCGGATGACGAAGCATTTGGAGAATCATTATGAAGCCAATTCACTTGGCTTCTCTGTCCAGAATTGATCCTTTTTTTTTAAGTTTGCTTCTCGCAGGATCATTGGACGGATCTGGACTTGAAATAGCTTCAGAAATTAAAGTGGAGATGGATTCCTATTGTTTTATGGATGGGTACTGCTAGGACTGTCAAGATGCACCGAGGCAAAATCTGTTTAGAGGGCTCAAGAATTTAGCTCTACAAGAGTGATATATCAAGGATTGCTTTACAGTAGGTCATATTTTGAGTTATTTTATGTGCTTATATTGGATTATTAATTCTTATCATGAAGCTTGTGAAATCCTGTGGAGAAATGTTTTAATGATAACTTTAGTTCAAAATTATGCTGTCTGTGTTACTTGCCCTTGAGGGAAATCTGATTAGGAGCATCAGAGACAGACTTCTTCTTATGTTCATGATGGAGAGAGAGAGAGAGAGAGAGAGAGAGAGAGAGAGAGAGAGAGAGAGAGAGAGAGAGAGGTGGGGGGGGGATTCTCCTCGTGTTATTCTTATTTATTCCAACCCATCCTCTCTCAGACTGAAGTAAATCCCCTAATCCGGAGCCGGGCAACGTCTGGGCAGTTTTATTCCACGAAGAGTTGTCGAAAGAGGAGGAAGTGTCGGTGCTCGTTGTTGCCATCATCAAGAATTCCGAGGCTATGGCCACTTTTATGGCCGGAGGCACGATTAGGTCAAGAGGCTCACCCAGCTTTGGGGGACAAATTGGCCCTACGTGTTTTCGCCCTTTTGATGCTACTGAGGATATATATACTCTCTCTCTCTCTCTCTCTCTCTCTCTCTCTCTCTCTCTCTCTCTCTGTGTGTGTGTGTGTGTGTAAACTTTCAACACTTGCGTGTTTAGATCGACAAGAATTAATCTGATTTAACTAAAATGTAAGCTTAAGAATGTACTCTCTCTCTCTCTCTCTCTCTCTCTCTCTCTCTCTCTCTCTCTCTCTCTCTCTCTCCGTCCTTCGATATAGATTTAGCACTTTATGGGTAACTCACTCAGATGTAACAATACTCGCCATTCCTTGATAGGAAACATTTCTTCAGTTCCCCTTCTATTAATTCATATTTTCTTTCGTCTTTTTCTTTATTAGGCTAATGTGTGTGTGCGTGTGTGTGCACGTATGTTTGTATACATTAAAACTGCATTTAAGTAATAGCAGAAGAGCTTAAACGTCCCAGCCTGGTCAAATCCAGATATCTTTCACTCTCGCAATATTTTTTGATAATGAAACAAAACAGCCATAGTAAACTAATTAAAACAGGAAGAATTTCGGTTAAGGCATAAAATCCGATCATTGGGATTCATCTTAATCCCTTTGTGGTCCAGAAGGAGCTACAAATCGGCAACGGATACAGTTTCTTCTTCTCGTGAGTTTGTTGTGGGAAATAGCACTTAAGCGATGGTTTTAGTTATGTCCGTGTTTCACCAATTATATATACATGAAATTCTCAATATAGGCACTTTTCCCACTTGGTAGAGGGTGGTTTCAGAAGGGAACAGCCTTCTGGTTACTTTACAAATCTTTTAGGGATGCAGTTGCCAGCCCCACGCCCTTGAATGTGTGCCTGAAGCTGTTTCCTAAGCCATGTTACTCCCTTTGCACTTTGCGTGATTGGCTTCTAAAAGGTTGTGGCGTTTAACCTTGTTAGGGTCAGGTTGTGTCTAAACTGCAGTAAAACATGTCATGAACATGTTGGCAACTTATCACATGCACATCACAAACATTTTGAACACGTTATCGACTTGTCGGTAGTCCTAGCCGTTGCTTCTTAAGATTGTCCAGCCTTTACCCAATGTCCTTTCTCCACTTACGGGTGTTGACTTGTTGTCAACTTGTTTGTGATATGAATGGGATAAGTTACCGACGCGTGTATGAGGTGCTTTACTGTATAGTCTGAAGGCACACTTACGTGGTTAACAAGGTATCATCGAACCTGAATCTCTCTCTCTCTCTCTTTCTCTCTCTCTCGTAATGGCCATTGTAATCCTTCTCTTTGTCTGTTGCAGGAACCAGACTTGAATATTCATCTCTAGGTTTTGTTCGCTTTTGGAAAACCAAATTCACTGATGATTTTTGTAAGTTCTGGGTCATTTTTGTAAACTGAACCGATGTTATTTATAGTTTCGGTTCAGATTTACGTAATAAATAAAGTGTTTGCTAAAGATAACGAATTGCGTGTTTAGAATGTGTGAGCAACAACACGAAATGAATAATTGACAACAGAATTATTTGGACTTTCATGTCTACTGCTACATGAATTATGGTACATAAATTATGTAGAAATTCTCCGGTGAATAACACTTATTTGAATGTCCCACGTCTAAGAAAGTAATTTAGTATTTGCATATCGTATCTCATAACCAAATATAAGATTGCATTTTCCATTCATTTATTTAGTGAAGTCATTAATAACCTGTCGAATGGAAGGTTAAGTCAACAACAAATATGTGATTGTGGCGGGAGAGTGAACAGTCTGCTTTGTTTTTGTTTATTTATTTTATTTAACATTTACTGACGGTTTATGCCTTGTCTGATAGGCTCAAAGTTATGTGGATTCCGAGGACTGTAGAGTTTATCGTTTCCCAAAATAACGTCAGTTGGTTTATCACCAGCTTTCCGTCAGGGTCGTACAGTGCATCAGAAGGTATGTTTTGATTCCAGAATTGTATAATTCATCGTTTTCCAATAAATCAACTCCAAGAATGGAGTTGGTTTATCACACATTTTTCTGTCAAGGTTTAAACATGTACAAGGAGATATATGTTGATTCCAGAATTGTAGAGTTTATCATTTTCCTAAAGAAAGAAGTTAGTTTATCACCAGTTTAACCGTCAAAGTTAAAGTTTATCAGAAGACACATGGTGATTCCAGAAATTACGTATTTGATCGTTTTCCAAAAGGTAGGAAGTTGGTTTATCACCAAATTTATCGTCCAAGTTGAAGTATATCAGATAGTGCAGGAACTACGGGAATTCTTGTCGGAATAAACCAGGTTTGTTTGGTGTCGCTCAGCCGATATATCGTCGAATTGGCAAAAAAAAAAAAAAAAAAAAAAAAAAGGTATCGTGCATATTCAGTAGAATTCTCTTGCTTTTGGAGGGACACGATGACGTCGCCTTCGTCCAGGGAATTAGATTCGTTTTGTTAATTTGTTTCTGATGGTGGCGTCTGTGGGTAGACGGACATTGGGGCTTAAAAAAATACGCGATTTTATTTACTGTACTTGATCCTATCCAGGAGATTTAGTGTCATTTCTCCGAAAGTGTCAGATAAAATGAAAGAAATAAGAAACGGAGTCGTATCATCTGCTTTTAATTTTGTGATGTAATTTCTCTCGTCTGAGTATTTCTCTCTTACTTTCTATTTTCCTTTCTTTCATTTTTCTTAGGCAGGGAAAGTTGACAGTTGATTAGAAAATTCTGAACTTTCCATAAGTTTTCCAGTCAGTTTCGTTTTGGCCGGAAGAAAGGCCAAATGATCCCATTGGCCTTTGAGAAACCTTACGTGTAAGAGCAGTTTCTTTAGAGGTGTAAGACATGTGAGGTTCTGTTATTACTTTTGACTTTTACCTCTAAGTCTTCTGTTGGAAAGTTTCTTGTTACAAGAGTTAATTACCTTACCAAAGACACATACACACACACACATATACAGTATATATATATATATATATATATATATATATATATATATATATATATATATATATATATATATATATATATATATATATATATATATATATATATATATATATATATATATATATATATATATATATATATATAATAACCTTGATCACTCACAAAATTGTACTGTTTATTCATGCAGAGAGTGACAGGACCTCATTTAAACAGGATATTTTTCACAGCTACTGGACGATGAGGACAGATTAGTCCTTGAAATCTTGTAACTTTTTTAATAAAATCTCCGTTAGCTACCATCCTGCTTAAATGAGGTCCTCTTATTCCTCTCTCTCTCTCTCTCTCTCTCTCTCTCTCTCTCTCTCTCTCTCTCTCTCTCTCTCTATATATATATATATATATATATATATATATATATATATATATATATATAAGTATTGTTACAATAGATGTATTTATGTATACAAAGTCATTCGTGCACCAGATGTATTAACTGCATACTCTAAGTCGCATTCGAACATCGCGAATTCCTGGTGATGTTGACGAATCGGATGAGACCCATTTGCATATATACTGTACAGTATATGAATGCACTCGTTAGATAGCTACATTAACTCTGGGGATGGGGGCATTAGTATCAGTTCCCAAAATAGGCCTAAGCTTAACTCTTTTGATAATGGGATCTCTTCCTAAATAGTCCTGCAATTACTTTTTTTTAAACTGGTTCTCTTTCCAAATAGGCCTATAATTACCTTTTTTGAAATTGGGTTCTGTTTCCAAATAGGCTTACACGTTCCTTTTTTGAAACTGAAGTCTATTCCCAAAGAGGTCTACACTGAACTCTTATGAAAATGGGGTCTGTTCCTAGATAGGCCTACACTTAACTCTTTTCAGAAAGAAATGGACTCTGATCCCAGATAGACTTACGCTTAACCCTTTTGAAAACTGGTCTTACTTAAATACAACTGGGTAGAAGTGCCCAGTTATAGTACTTGAAGGTCAGCTGTAAAATTTCATCACATGGGTCCAAAGAAAATTCGGGCCCAAGTGACACGGAATGTCGCAAAATAAATGATATAATCGAGCACTGTGTAATGGATGGCCACCTTTGTAGACCCCAGTTGTAAGATTCTACAATAAAGGTTGATTTTGTAACCGAGTTTAGGTGACTAGCCAACGGTTAGATAATGAGCTGATGTGGTGAACTTGAGAGTTTCCTGAACGCGAACTTGTAGCACGGTTTAGTTTTTAAAACCAGCATTTCACATGTACGTGTCATTTTGTGTGTGTGAGAAATACATTCAGTTATCAAAATTATTAATAGTTGTTATGGATGATAAAATTTCGTTACTTGGTTCCAAAGAAAATTGGGGTCCAAGTAGCCGAAATGCACAGAACTGTTTTAGATTTTAGCAGATTGACATTTTAACTCTGCCAGTGCTAAGCAGTTCAGCATACCAAGATATTCCAGGTTCTTCGAATTCAGACGAATCCCTCTACAACGAAATAGTTGGTACGACGTTCAAAGCTGAGGGTTCGTGTCGGTGGGAAAAGTGATCTCAATGACCTCACGTTACATTAAAAAGTTTACTAACGAATATCAATTTATCCATATTATTGCTCAAAACATTAACATCAGACTCTTTTTCGAAGTCTGCCCGGAACAACCACCCCGTCCAAAGAGTTGCATCTCCTCGGAGAGAGAGAGAGAGAGAGAGAGAGAGAGAGAGAGAGAGAATATTTCCGGTGAAATTCTGCAAACGTTCGCTTTTTTCGCGAAATTTGGAGTCCCGGGGCGTTCTGTGGACGTGGCAATGGGCATGCGCAGTGGTGGTGTCTATTTTGAGAATGTGTATACTTGACATAATTAAATGTCTTTAGTCAGGTTATTTACAGATATACGTACACACATTGGACTCTTATGAACACGCAAAAGTATTCCGAACATATCCTTTACATATATTCTTCTCTATGCATACGTTTATTTAGAGGACAATAATAAGTCTGCCTACAGCGATACATACGAGCAAAAATACAGGCTGTTCATATGAATGAAAAGAATTTTGTACATATTCTTCGCGAATTAAAACTGTAGCTGACAATTTCACACTGTCAGGGAAAAAGGAAAAATTCTCAAATCATTTTCGACTTCTAATCCATTTCAGCTGCATCTATGGTACCATTTTTGGCCAAAATAAATAAATAAATAAATAGATAAATAAATAAAATAAAATAAAAGCCTGCGGTCATATTTAACACGAAGAGTCCTCAGGAAACGGCTGTTTCACAGCAATCTGTGGACTTCGGTCTGCGCTGTTTTGTCGAAACTTTGGCCCTGATTTGGTGAGAGGGCGCTGGAGAGCCAGGTAGGTGGGTGGGTGGGTGGGATGGCGGTTCAGTGTCACTTAATCCTGCAACATCTCACCTGCAGGTTTGGGCTACAAAGTTTTGGAAAGTAGGCGGAAATGACGTCATTCTGTGACTTTCCTCAAGGTCATATGTCATAATTGCGTGATTCTAATGCGTCGTTCATGTAATTCAGGCAAAGACATTTAGGGAGCCAACTCCGTCGGCCTTCACTTAAAAAACCCTAAATTTTGAGAAATTTTCATAAAATTGAAAAGTAAATAGCAACATAGCCATGAATTTCATCAATGTGCAATGTCCACTGGGTCTCTTTACTGCATGGACGGGTGACCAAAAATTAATAAGTTACTCTAATCATCTATAAGGTCATGGACATATGGGGCTAGCAGCTTCACCCCCAAAAGTTGAAATTTGTTTCTTTTTAAATTGTGGTTTAACTCCTTTGGTTTTAATTGCTGAGAGAGAGAGAGAGAGAGAGAGAGAGAGAGAGAGAGAGAGAGAGAGAGAGAGAGAGAGGCAGGCAGGCCATTTGCTCCACTGGGCACTGTGATGGGATATATGTGAGATTGTCATTCAGCTTCGACTTAATTCTTGTCTTCTCTCTCCATCTTTCACTCCCTTTCTTTTCTCTCTTCCTCCCTCTCCCCCTCCGCTCCCCTTCCCCTGTGTCCTTCTCCTACTAACCCCCGCCCCCCATTCGTCTCCTCCAAATCCAGTATAGACAAAACTTAAACCTTACAAGTCAATTTTTATCCCAAATTACAACACATACAACAACCACCTTTTTGTAGTTGACATCGTTATATATGTGGTTCTTTCCCCAGCTCCCAGTCATGTTATGATTCTTATAACCTTCCACCTTTCAAGAGGCGATCTTTACCCCTCGTTTTCTCTGGGCCTGGGCTAGATAAAGGCACAGGGTTGCTTGCTCCCGTCACTTCTACGGTTAACATAACATTCAGAGTCAGTTTTCTCATCAAGTGGAAACTTCTTCCATATTACAAAGAAACTTTTCTGAGGGTTATCACAATCTCATTGCAAGCCTGACTGGGAGGGTGCTCGTTCGTTGCAACTTAGCAGCGAGCTTTCCCCGTTCTCCTGAAAACCTTCTTCTGGCTAACGATAGAAGACTGAAAGTGCTTCTCATGATGGAGAAATACTTTGTGAGCAAAACGTGCTTTTAAAGTGTTTTTTAGAAAATCTTCGTCTGTCCGTTGTGTTGGGATAATGGAATTGATATTTTCTTACAGGATATTAGATATAATTTAGTGAGGTTCTATTAGTCCTTGAAATATTCTGCTATTTACGTAAGACGGATATTCCTCGACAAAATTTGTTGTGCATTTGTGGTAAGATGGTTATGGTGCCATGCAAAGACTGTTTCTTGAGTCATTCCTCTCTCTCTCTCTCTCTCTCTCTCTCTCTCTCTCTCTCTCTCTCTCATTACAAGTGCATAACGTTAACATCAGCGTCCAGATGAGTTTTCCCGTACCTTCAAATCAAGGGCGTATTGCTTCTCATTCACCTTTTTGTCTTTCTCTCCTTCGCGAAAGGAATCAGCAACCATTCTCTCTTGTTCCTTCCTCTCCGTTCCGAACCTGGAAAAATTTACCGAAATAGCACATCTGTTTGGCCCACCCCTGTTCCAGTACCGCGTTCCAGAGGGTTCCCGGAAAATTAGTGGTCCAGAGGATTGACTTTATGATTGGAAAAGTTTTCACAGGATTTGTATTGTGCTCCAAACCAATCCTCTCATCCTGTTTGTTCTTTAGTGGGAGAGAATAGAACCCGTTGGCTAACTGAGTGATTTAGGAATGCTGGTTTTAGTCCAGAGGTAAAGGAGAGAGAATCTGAGTGAGCGTAGAAGGCCAGACCCATTTGCTGGTCTTGTGACCAACGAGCATTTTGTTTCCGAAGCTTCTGGAAGACAACTGAGAATGTTTGTCACAGGTAGACCTGAATTTGATGGCTGGTAGAAATAGAGAACTTTAGAATTTGCTTTTTAATTGAACCTTGATAAAGGTACTAATTACGAAAGAAATTATTTGTTTATGAGATTTAAAGTCGATCGAACACCCTGACTATATAAACTTTTTTCGAAATAAATTATTTTATTTATGCGATCTAAACTTAACGCAATATCAGCCCTTGTACGCATACAACCTTACAAAGTTAATTCGTAACTGAAACTTCTGTATAAACGCTCCCAACATACTCGCTTGTGCGTGGGTGGCCTTCGCATTTATTGACCCAAAAAGGGTGTGAGGTGGTTGGGGTGGGGAGGGGGTTGTTAGGGGAGGGCCATTCGTCTACTGGTCAAAGAGTGTGACCTGTGTTCGATGAAGAGAAATGGGTCTGTTGGCCAAATGGAAATGGTGTCGGTATCTCAGATGATCATCGCCTCTCTCTCTCTCTCTCTCTCTCTCTCTCTCTCTCTCTCTCTCTCTCTCTCTCTCTCTCTCTCTCCTTGTAGTTTCCACGAGAGAAAGAGATAGAGAAGAAGAAGAAAAAGGAGGGGAGGGACTGATAACTAGTTTATTTTTATAAGAGAGAGAGAGAGAGAGAGAGAGAGAGAGAGAGAGAGAGAGAGAGAGAGAGAGAGGGGAGGGGGAGGAAGGTGGAGGGACTGATAGATAAAATTTAATTGTTATTAGATTTGCATTACATCGAAATATCTTTCTATTTACATATTTTAAAGATCTCTAATTTACATATATTTATTTTTTGTTGTTATCAGGTAAGATCCGGAAGGTCGTCCATTGCTGTGGGTGGTGTGAGTTCACTTTCTATATTCCGTTTCCTTTATTTTTGGGGGAGAAATTATTCCTTCATTTGACTGTCTTCAGGAAGGAACTTCTAATAGTCTTTATGGAGGATATTTAAGCTGCAGCTTTGCCCTCAATAAATATTTCCAGTTATTCCCAAATTATTTACGCGTAATATTCGTTGTTGTTATTATTATTATTATTATTATTATTATTATTATTATTATTATTATTATTATTATTATTATTATTATTATTATTATTATTCAGAAGATGAAGAACCCTATTCATATGGAACAAGCCCACAAATGGGGCCACTGACTTAAAATTGAGGCTTTCAAAGAATATTATTAAGGTGTTCATTCGAAAGAAGTAACAGAAGGCAACAGGAAATACAGAAAAGGATCACTTATTAGAAAAACAGATAAATTAATGAATTAATGAAAAAATAATATTTATTCTTTTTGAATATTTCGGTCTTGTGTGGCCCATTCTCTTCAGGGGGAAAGGAACAGCATCTGCTCTCGCCTTGATTATTTTTCTTAGAATATTTTATATCTCGTCTTCCAACGCTGATGGATTTCGTTTCAATATGGGGATCCTGTGCCTGGCTTTCTTCTCTTCGCTTTCATCTGTGCTGTCAGTAAGCCTTGGCGGAGGTTTGCGATTTAAATATCTTTTAATGGATTAGCTTGGGTTTGGGGCCTTCATTTGAGGAAAAACCACAAAAATTATAATGATTAAAATAGGTTATTCTCAAATTCTGCAAATGGCAACTCATTCCTCATTGAATTAAATCCTTTTTAAAAAAAAACCTATTTCCTGAAGGACTCCCCTTTTGCATCCTGAACCTCATAACACAATTGTAGATGGTCCTTCTTCCACCTCATTTGCATAGGAAGGAGATGGAGGAAGTCCTTCTTATTCTGTACGAATTTGGGTTCTTAAGTCGACCTTATCGCGTGAGGTGTCTTTTTGATCAGTTCCAGCCTCCGTGTCAGGGGGAAGTTGTTTCCCCTTAAATGTTGTTTTATTTCTCTCAGATTTTGTGTTGCTTTATGACTCCCACTTTGTTTTTTTATGGACATACATGTATTATTATTATTATTATTATTATTATTATTATTATTATTATTATTATTATTATTATTATTATTATTATTATTATCGAAAACAATCGCTGTTTCAGCGGCATTTAACTTGAGAGAGTCTCTCTGTTCATCTTATTATATTATCCTCTGCCCTAAAAGGGGACTCTTTCCATATTATTATTATTATTATTATTATTATTATTATTATTATTATTATTATTATTATTATTATTATTATTATTATTATTAACCGTGAATTGGTGTAGGGTCACGTGATTTAGAATAAAACCATAACTTATTTTGGAAATTTCCGTATCAAAGCAAAAATGTTAATTTCTCTCTCTCTCTCTCTCTCTCTCTCTCTCTCTCTCTCTCTCTCTCTCTCTCTCTCTCTCTCTCTCTCTCTCTCTCTCCCCTGCATCAGCACTGACTATGTGCTATTTGGAATAATCAGAAATCATTAGAACTTATTTACTTCGGAAGGAAAGAAAGAAGAGGACTTGTCTTATCTCCCCTTCTATCGCTTCCTGTCTCTCTTCCTCTTCCCCTTCCCCTCTCCCTCTATCTCTCCTTTATCTCTCAAAGGTTTTCGACAACATTGCCGGAGAGAAAGAGAGAATCTGTAAAGGTCTCTTTGTTTATCTCTCAGTCATTTCTTGCTCGGAGATAATAAGTGTTTTCAAAATCCTGATCTCGTAGGGGGATAATGCCGTCAGTGAACCTCACCCGGTGCACTGTAGGCGTTACTTAATAAGGTTCTTTGCAGCTTCCCTTCAGCCCCTAGCTGCAACACTTTTCATTCCTTTTACTGTATCTCCAGTCATATTCTCTTTCTTCCATTTGACT
This sequence comes from Macrobrachium rosenbergii, assembly GCF_040412425.1. Taxonomy (NCBI): domain Eukaryota; kingdom Metazoa; phylum Arthropoda; class Malacostraca; order Decapoda; family Palaemonidae; genus Macrobrachium; species Macrobrachium rosenbergii. The sequence goes on along the minus strand of NW_027100717.1, from coordinate 118,472 downwards.
GTCCTCAGCAGCCCTGTTCTCCTGACAATTGTTTCTTTGAGGTTTTCCTCCTGGTATGTCTTTCTTTCAAACCTTTCTACTCTCATTTTCCCTTCCAGTGCTGAATGACCTCATAGGTCCCAGCGCTTGGTCGTCAGCCTAAATGATATATGGTAAGAGAGAGTCGATGTTTAGTTGGTTTGGGCCTGTGGTGAGGATGTGAGAGGAGGAAGGAGGCTTGGATTGAAGTGGAGCCTCTTTTGAGGATGAAGGTCCGGGGAGGAAGGAGGAGTCAGAGAATAGGTGGCTTGATAGGGTAGGTGGGAGATCGGTTTGATTAAACGGAAGTTTTTAGCAGAAAGATGATTGAAAGTATTAGATGAAGGCACTTAGAGCGTGACCCTAAGATTAAGGATAGCGGTGGAGGGCAGGGGATGAAGATGTTTATTCTTATTTCTCAGTTCAGAGGGTCTCCTTTATTCCTCACACCGTTGGACTGTGGAACAGTCTCCCTGAGGATGTCATGCAGTTAGAACCCCAAAAGTTCAAGCGGAGATGCAATGCGTTTCTACAGTAAAAGCAAATCTTGTATTTTAGTCGTTTGCTTGCATTTTTTTCTATTTTTGAAATTATTAATTTTTTTTCTTTTTTAATAAGTGATCACTTCTTTCTATATTTTCCTTTGCCTCCTGTTACTTCTTTCCAATGAGCACCTTAATATTCTTTGGACACTTGAATTTCAAGTCAGTGGCCCCTTTGGTGGGTGGGCTTGTTCCATATGAATGGGTTCATTTTCTGAATAATAATAATAATAATAATAATAATAATAATAATAATACAATTCTTTATCTCACAAAAGTTTCTAATAAAATATAGAACTGAGGAACACAGACAGAAAGAAAACCTCCCATTGAACATAAGAGGAGGGGAGGGAGAGGCAGAGACCGCAGCATCAGGCAGCCTCCCAAGGAGCGCTGAGAGTCTCCGAATTTCAGCCTTTTCGCTTTGATGTTTCTTCTCACTCAGGGAAATTAGTCACATGAGGGAAAAAGAGAGTTTTAAGGTTCTCGCTCCTTTTATTTGTGGTAAATTTTGCGGTTGTTGTTATTATTATTATTATTATGAAGATGAAGAATCGTATTCACCACCACAGGAGCCAGTGACTTGAAATTCAAGAAGCTTCCAAAGAATATTATTGAGGTGTTCATTCGAAAGAAGTAACAGGGTAATAGGAGGAAATACAGAAAAAAAAGAGATCAGTTATTATAATAGAAAAAATGCATTAGAAATTAATAAATACATAAAAAAGTAAGTAAACTATTAAAATACAAGGAGAATTGTTTAAGGGTAGTAAAATGCATTGCATCTCCGCTTGAACTTCTGAAGAAGAGAGGTTCCCACGACATCCTCAGAAGGCTGAAGGAGACTGACTGTTGGAACAGCTGTTCCAACACAGCCCTTCAACAGTGTGAGGAATCAAGGAAATCAAGAAATGAAATCATTCAGTTCGTGCTGCTGCTGCTTTTGCTGCCTGTTCCTTCCAAGATACCCCCTACAGGTTGTGTTATCTGACCCAGTGGGTTTTGTGTGTTTGTCTGTTTGTGGAATGGAATGGAATAGGAAACTTAAGTCAAAGGCCAAGCGCTGGTATCTATAAGGTCATTCAGTGCTGAAATGGAAACTGAGAGTTTTTAAAATGGTTTCTTTCAAGGTTAAGTATCTGTAGAGGAGGAAAACCTTTACGGTTGAAGAAGAAGCAGAAGCACTATGAAACAACTGTTAGGAGAGGGTGGAGGAGGTAAGATGGAAGACAGAATATGAACGGAGGTACAGTAAAAGGAACGAAAGGGGTTACAGCTAGGTTTCCGAAAAGGACGATGCTATAACCTTCAATAATCGCTACTGTGCACCGCGTGAGGTGCACTGTTTGTTTGTGTGTTTGTTCAGAAGATATTCAAATGTTACTGATGGAATTGAACTGTAGAGCAAATTTATAAGTATATTCTGAATTATTGACAAAATATGCAATGAGGACGGAAGAAATTTGCTTATTTTTGCGGGGTTGGAACCAGATTTCGACAGTTGTGACTTGCCCATTTGTTATCGATCACAATTTAGTTGAAGAATTCTGATCCACGAATGAATTTCATTTACCCCTAAGAACGATTCTGGGACGAATCATCTTCACTGACTTTTGTGCAGTCTGTAAATGTTTGTTCGCCTGTGAAGCAATAATGCCTTTATTGAAGTATAGCGTTCTTTCTGCACATGCGCAGTGTAAGTGATTATAATTTGTTTTTCAGTGAAATATAACATGCGCGATATCGTTACATTACATGTAGTAATTCAGCCTTGTGATGATAAACTCAGCAACTTCAAAGCGATTATTTCATCTTTAGTCGTATTCGGGTGTAGCCAAAGGTCCTTTTACTAGCCGTTCATGTCTCCCAACTGCCATTTGTTCCATCTCTCTCTCTCTCTCTCTCTCTCTCTCTCTCTCTCTCTCTCTCTCTCTCTCTCTCTCTCTCTCTCTCTTTTTACAAGAAATCCCCATCTTCCATGACACTGAATCTTTTCAGTTATTCCAAACTGCAGCGATTCAGCAGGCTGGCTGAAGTCAAATCTGAAAAGCCCAAGCTCGTATACCCGCCTCCTCATCATGAAGGAGATTAATGAGAGCACTTAGAAACTCATTAAAAACTAAAAGAAAGTTCTGGTCTTTAATGAAGAATGCGAGATGGAAGGAGACACTGACACAAAATGTCTTTAGATAGTTCAAAGTATCAGGTGGAATTTTGCTTAAGTGTTTGCACTCTCTCTCTCTCTCTCTCTCTCTCTCTCTCTCTCTCTCTCTCTCTCTCTCTCTCTCTCTCTCTCTCTCTCTCTCTAGTCCCCGTTTTTTCCTGTCATGTCAGAGAGAGAGAGAAGAAAGAAGAAGAAAGAAACCCATCAACCATCGTTAGTTTGAAGTACAGTATCAATTTTCTTGTTAGACCATATGTATTTGGCATTTATCAACAGAGAGAGAGAGAGAGAGAGAGAGAGAGAAGAGAGAGAGAGTTAAAGCAATTACCTTGCAACTAAAGTATCCAATTTTTCTTTTGTCAAACTACTGCTTTTCATTTTATCTGAAACAAGACAAATTAAATTTTGTCCAATTCAGTTTTCAACAACCAGTCGGTGCTAGTCTCACTCTGAATGGACAAGTCAGGATCTCATGCTTGGGACTTTTTAAAAATCCTTTTCCTTCGGGAACTCGGAACGACATCCTGTCAGGAGTATCCTGAAGGAACTCGGGCATCGTCAGTTGATGAAGGACCTTCCTAACTTCATTAGGAAACCAATTAACTTCGTTTCAGTATTCCTCAAGTGAGTTATTTGGTCTCTGTTTCGTGAAGTCTGTAGGACTCGTAGGAGCGATGGTGACCTGGAAAGTGGAAGGATAGTCCTATCCTGAAATGATTTCAGATTCACTTATTGAGTGTGAGTGTGATAATTATCTCGGTTGTTGCTTCTCCTCAGAATATTTGTCATAGGTCATTGTTTGGTACAAGCCTGAGGTCTGTGCGTGGACACTCTCTCTCTCTCTCTCTCTCTCTCTCTCTCTCTCTCTCTCTCTCTCTCTCTCTGTCAGTGCAATTTGTATTAAGATCCGCTATGGACTGAAGCCGATTTAAAAATTCAAGTCTCTCTCTCTCTCTCTCTCTCTCTCTCTCTCTCTCTCTCTCTCTCTCTCTCTCTTGCTGCTTACATAATCCTGTAACCTGCTTGTATTACATCTCCCATTATGGTTGGTCGTTCCCTTCAACTCTAAGCTTTAATCTCTCTCTCTCTCTCTCTCTCTCTCTCTCTCTCTCTCTCTCTCTCTCTCTCTCTCTCTCTCTCTCTCTCAGAGGGAACCTTTGTAAATCAGGAAGTGTCCTTCTCTACGTTTGCGTAGATCTGACTCGACGTACCACGGAGAATTGACTATTCATTTGAAATGAGAAAGGAAGATATTGCAAGAGAGAGGGTTTGTGTTACTCAAGGATTCTCATGGCTAAATTATTGTGTACATTTTGCATATTTCTTAGAGAGAGAAAGAAGAAGAAGAAGAAAGAAGAGAGAGGAAGACACTACATACAGACCTGAATTCCAGTTTGGTCCCTCAGTGAGGCGCCTTTGAGTTGCTAACGCATCTTCCGGTATATTTTGCATCTTCAGTCTTGGATGGTCTGGGATGCATCTTAGATGTTGTCAGACTTATTCTTAAACACATCCGCTCACTCCTGTTGTATTGTTCCTCAGATGAGCTGGTAGCGCATTGAATAGACGCTGCATTATCGATGCTGGTGCGTGGTGGATTAATGTCCATGTGTGCTTTCCTTAATTTCCTGGTATAGTTTTGGCATGTAATCTACCTCTGCTTGCTCTTTTTGATAATTTTAGTTCCATGATGTTTTCGGTAATTCCTTCCATCTGTTTCCATGGCAGATTACCATGTAGCGTTCTCTTCTCCTTTCAAGACTATATAAATTTAAGAATTGTAGTCTTTCCCAGTAGTCAAGGTCCTTAACTTCTTGTATTCTAGCTGTAAATGACCTTTGTACACTCTCTATTTGTGCAATATCCTTTTGGTAGTGTGGGTACCATATTATATTGCAATATTCAAGTGGACTACGTACGTACGTTTTATAAAGCATAATGTGTTCAGCTTTTCTTGTTTTGGAGATTGCCAGGACAACATTTCATTTTTGCTTTACATTTTGCCAAATAAATTGCTATTTGATCGTTACTAACACTATTCTATTCAACATCACAAGGTCTTTAACTGCTTCCTTGTTTGTGATTGTCTCATTATTAGGTCCTTTATATGCATATAGCATTCCTAACATCACCATAGTTCATTGATTCAAATTTATCAGAGTTAAATACCATCCTATTTATCTCTGCTTGTTTATATTTTCATTTTGGGTTAGTTCTTCTAAGAACTCTATCTTTCTTTTGAGTTCCTCGAGCTAGACCACGCGTTCATCATTATGATGGTTTGCATATTATCTCCCATTATCTAATATGGGTAATAATAGAGTTTCCCATGTCTCTTTCCTGTTCTGATATGTCATGGTCTCATTCTTCTCTTTTCTATGAATATTCTATGAAATATGCTTTTACAGAGAGAGAGAGAGAGAGAGAGAGAGAGAGAGAGAGAGAGAGAGAGAGAGACTCTTTCTGAAGCCTATTCACTGTCTAGTGTTTCTATTTCGGTAGAGTATTGTTTCAAGATAAAAAAATTCTTCCCAAAATTAAATTTTACTTGCTTTTTTTTCCATGATTACCCCCAATAGTATGAACATTGACCATGTGTGTTTGTGCATGATTGTGTGTGTTTGTTACGACTTGTTTCGTGCACATACAGCAACATCCTTCTGGAATCCTCGACCCCAGACACAGGATCTATTCCTTATTCCTCCCGACGAGAGTCGTGCAGGAGAAGAGGCGCCCAACCAGGCGAGAAAGGAGTTCCTTCAGGGGATTCTCCTCTGTCTGGGCAATCCTCACTCCCGTCGCGGGAGATCGGAATCAAACGAGGAACAAAAACTGACAAACAACGCTGAGTTTCATCGTTTGTTTCTTACGTCCTCCGTTGCTTTAGAGGAAGAGAGAATGAATCTTTGTGTTTCTTCTCTCTCTCTCTCTCTCTCTGGGAGGTTTGTAGGACAAACAGATATTTGTTATAGCTTCTGATTTGTGTCTGTTTAAGCCTGTTTTGTGTTTGTTTATACTTTTCATTGTTGTTATCGTTACTCTTTTGTTTGTTTCGCTTTGCATCCACAAGTGGGCGTTTCATTCCGCCGAGGCTTCATTTGCATACGAGTTTATTCATTTTTTTGTTCTCTGATTAGTTTAGGGTTCCTTGTGAATATTTCTGTGCGTTTTTTCCTCAGTTAGCGCTGAAGGAATCGGTAATATTCGTCCTGCCAAAGATTCTGGAATTGAGAAATTTGGAAGCAGACAGTAAAATCTTTTTTGGATGATTTAGAAAAACAATTATTCTTGTCACATTACTTTTGTCATTTGACATTACGAGATTGCTCTTAGTGAGAAATTATTTCTCTCTCTCTCTCTCTCTCTCTGTAAAAGCATATTTCATAGAATATTCATAGAAAAAATAAGAATGAGACCATGACAGCTCCAGGTAAAAACTGTTAATGAAGAGACCTCATGACCGGGTATTTTTATACTGAAGGAAATATCAGATACTGAATCCCTTTTCGCAGATGAGCGTAAAAGTGTACAATGCAGTAAAGAACTGTGTGGGATTAATAACAGTTCTTTTACTGCATTAACTACTACCTTTCATCTACAGCATTCGGTATCAGTATTTGCCTCGTATAATACTAACGGTCGAATGAGATATGGACACACCTGGAGCTGTGGTGCCATTCTTCTTCTTTTTCTATGAATATGAAGCTAATAACACGAAAGTATTTCTCGCAGAAGCTTAATCTCATGTGTCAAATGAGCAAAAAGCATTGAAATATTGATTTTTCTGCGTCATCAGGCTGCTTCAAATTTCTCAATTCCGCAGGTCGCTCGCGCTTCAACTGAGTGCACAATGTGCAAAGGGGCTTTAAACAAAAAATGAATAAGCTGTGAAACACTCGGCGACTAGCTGGATGCCGAAAACAACAAAAGTAACGATGAAATAACAAATGAAAAAGTATGATGACAACGAACACAAATCAGAAAGCTTCCTCAGCTAAGCTATCTGTTTGTCTGAAGCTATCCAGAGAGGAAGAGGAGAAACGCAGACTAATTCTCTTCATAACGAACAAAAAACAGGCGATGAAACTCGGCGTTGTTTGATCAGTTTTGTTCCTCGTTCGGTCCTGCGTTGCTGTTTATTATATTTTCTCGCCTGGCCTTTTCTGCGATATCGGGAAGATAAGTCGGTAATGGTCAGTTAATATTACGCGAGAACGAAGTCGTACGCAATCATGCATAACACATGATCAATGTTCCTTTATTGGTAATCATGAAACTTAGTAAAACCAATTTACGGGAGATTTTTGTCTTGAGCAATGCTGCAAATAAGCTTGCTAGACGACAATTGAAACTCGAAAGAGTATATATATATATATATATATATATATATATATATATATATATATATATACTCTCTCTCTCTCTGTAAACATATTTCATAGAATATTCCATAGAAAAAGAGAAGAATGAGACCATGACATATCAGAACAGGAAAGAGACATGGAAAATCCTTATTATTACCATATTAGATAATGGAGATAATATGCAAACCATCATAATGATGAACGCGCAGGGTCTAGTTTCGAGGAACTCAAAAAGAAAGATAGAGTTCTTAGAAGAACTAACCCAAAATGAAAATATAAATGGGCAGAGATAAATAGGATGGTATTTAACTCTGATAAATTTGAATCAATGAACTATGGTGATAAAGTAGGAATGCTATATGCATATAAAAGGACCTAATAATGAGACAATCACAAACAAGGAAGCAGTTAAAGACCTTGGTGTGATGTTGAATAGGAATATGTTATGCAATGATCAAATAGCAATTCTATTGGCAAAATGCAAAGCAAAAATGGGAATGTTGTTCCGGCACTTCAAAACAAGAAAAGCTGAACACATGATTATGCTTTATAAAACATACGTACGTAGTCCACTTGAATATTGCAATATAATATGGTACCCACACTACCAAAAGGATATTGCACAAATAGAGAGTGTACAAAGGTCATTTACAGCTAGAATACAGAAGTTAAGGACCTTGACTGCTGGGAAAGACTACAATTCTTAATTTATATAGTCTTGAAAGGAGAAAGAGAGGCAACACATGTTAATTCAAACATGGAAACAGATGGAAGGAGATTACCGAAAACATCATGGAACTAAAATTATCCAAAAAGAGCAAGCAGAGTAGATTAATAGTGCCAAAAACTATACCAGAAAATTGAAAGCACACGGACATTAATCCACCACGCACCAGCATCGATAATGCAGCGTCTATTCAATGCGCTACCAGCTCATCTGAGAACATAACGGAGTGAGCGTAGATGTGTTGAAATAAGCTCGACAAATATCTAAGATGCATCCCAGACCATCCAAGACTGGAAGATGCCAAAATATACTTGGAGATGCCCAGCAACTCTCAAAGGCACTCACACTGAGGACCTAGAACCTTGAACGAATTGTAAGGTCTGTAGGTAGGTCTCTCTCTCTCTCTCTCTCTCTCTCTCTCTCTCTCTCTCTCTCTCTCTCTCTCTCTCTAAGAAATATGCAAATGTACACAATACTTAGCCATGAGAATCCTTGAGCAACACAAAACCTCTCTTGCAATATCTTCCTTTCCTATTTTCAAATGAATAGTCAATTCTCAGGGTACGTCGAGTCAGATCTACACCAAACATGAAAAGTTTCTCCAATTACAAAGGTTCCAACTTCTGAGAGAGAGAGAGAGAGAGAGAGAGAGAGAGAGAGAGAGAGAGATTAAAGCTAAGAGCGGAAGGGAACGACACTCAAATCATAGGGGAGATGTAATACAAGCAGTGTTTACAGGAGAATGTACAGTAGAGAGAGAGAGAGAGAGAGAGAGAGAGAGAGAGACTTAAATTTTTAAATCGGCTTCAGTCTATAGCGAGTGATCTTTAATACAGATTGCACTGAGAGAGAGAGAGAGAGAGAGAGAGAGAGAGAGAGAGAGAGAGAGAGAGAGAGAGAGAGAGAGAGAGAGTGCACGCACAGGCTAGGCTTGAAATCAAACGATGACCTATGACACAAATATTCCTGAGAAGCAACATTACCGAGATACTGGCATAATTAGCATATCAGTCCATCCTTGCAACTCAATAAGGAATCCGAAATCATTTCAAGATAGGACTATCCTTCCACTTTCCCAGGTCACCCAACGCCCCTACGAGTCCTACAGGACTCCACGAAGCAGAGACAAAATAACTCACTTTAGGAATACTGCAACGAAGTTAATTGGTTTCCTAATGAAGTTAGGAAGGTCCTTCGTCAACTGACGATGCCCGAGTTCCTTCAGGATACTCCTGACAGGATGTCGTTCCGAGTTCCCGAAGGAAAAGGATTTTTAAAAAGTCCCAAGCATGAGATCCTGACTTGTCCATTCAGAGTGAGACTAGCACCGACTGGTTGTTGAAAACAGAATTGGACAAAATTTAATTTGTCTTGTTTCAGATAAAATGAAAAGCAGTAGTTTGACAAAAGAAAAATTGGATACTTTAGTTGCAAGGTAATTGCTTTAACTCTCTCTCTCTCTCTCTCTCTCTCTCTCTCTCTCTCTCTCTCTCTCTCTCTCTCTCTCTCTCTCTCTCTCTCTCTCTCTGTTGATAAATGCCAAATACATACGGTCTGACAAGAAAATTGGATACTGTACTTTCAAACTAACGATGGTTGATGTAACACTCTCTCTCTCTCTCTCTCTGACATGACAGGAAAAACGGGGACCAGAGAGAGAGAGAGAGAGAGAGAGAGAGAGAGAGAGAGAGAGAGAGAGAGAGAGAGAGAGAGAGAGAGAGAGAGTGCAAACACTTAAGCAAAATTCCACCTGATACTTTGAATTATCTAAAGACATTTTGTGTCAGTGTCTCCTTCCATCTCGCATTCTTCATTAAAGACCAGAACTTTCTTTTAGTTTTTAATGAGTTTCTAAGTGATCTCATTAATCCCCTTCATGATGAGGAGGCGGGTATACGAGCTTCGGGCTTTTCAGATTTGACTTCAGTCCGCTCGAATCGCTGCAGTTTGGAATAACTGAAAAGATTCAGTGTCATGGAAGATGGGGATTTCTTGTAAAGAGAGAGAGAGAGAGAGAGAGAGAGAGAGAGAGAGAGAGAGAGAGAGAGAGAGAGAGATGGAACAATGGTAGTGCTGGGAGACATGAACGCATAGAGTATGACCTTTGGCTACGCTCGAATACGACTAAAGATGAAATAATCGCTTTGAAGTTGCTGAGTTTATCATCACAAGGCTGAATTACTATATGTAATGTAACGATATTTACGTTATATTTCACTGAAAAACAAATTATAATCACTTACACTGCGCATGTGCAGAAAGAACGCTATACTTCAATAAAGGCATTATTGCTTCACAGGCGAACAAACATTTACAGACTGCACAAAAGTCAGTGAAGATGATTCGTCCCAGAATCGTTCTGGGGGTAAATGAAATTCATTCGTGGATCAGAACTCTTCAACTAAATTGTGACTGATAACAAATGGGGCAAAGCTTCACAACTGTCGAAATCTGGCCCCAACCCCCAAAATAAGCAAATTTCTTCCGTCCTCTATTGCATATTTTGTCAATAATTCAGAATATACTTATAAATTCTGCTCTACAGTTCAATTCCATCAGTAACATTTTGGAATATCTTCTGAACAAACACACAAACAAACAGTGCACCTCACGCGGTGCACAGTAAGCATTATTGAAGGTTAGTAGCATCGTCCTTTCGGAACCTAGCTGCAACCCCTTTCGTTCCTTTTACTGTACTTCCATTCATATTCTCTGTCTTCCATCTTACTCTCCTCAACCCTCTCCTGACAGCTGTTTCATAGTGCTTCTTCTTCTTCTTCAACTGCAAAAGGTTTTCTTCCTCCTCCTCCTGTTACTTAACCTTGAAATAAACCTTTTAAGTCTCAATTTCCATTTCAGCACTGAATGACCTTATAGGTACCAGCGTTTGGCCTTTGGCCTAAGTTTCCTATTCCATTCCATTCCACAAACAGACAAACAATCACAAAAGCCACGTCAGATAACACAACCTCTGGGTATCTTGGTAGGAACAGGCAGCAGCCATCAGCACAAACTGAATGATTTCTCAGTTCTGATTTCCTTGATTCCTCACACCGTTGAAGGGCTGTGTTGGAACAGCTTCCCAGAGGATGTCGTGCAGTTGGAACTTCTTCTTCAGAAGTTCAAGCGAAGATGCAAAGCATTACTGCCTTGAAACAATTTTCCATGTATTTTAATAATTTACTTACATTTTTATTTATTTATTAATTTCTTAATGCATTTTTTCTATTATAATAACTGATCTCTTTTTTTCTGTATTTCCTCCTATTACCTTCTGTTACTTCTTTCGAATGAACACCTCAATAATATTCTTTGGAAGCTTCTTGAATTTCAAGTCACTAGCTCCTGTGGTGGAGAATAGGGTTCTTCATCTTCTGAATAATAATAATAATAATAATAATAATAATAATAATAATAATAATAATAATAATAATAATAATAATAATAATAATAATAACCGCAAAATTTACCATAAATAAAAGAAGCTAGAACCTTAAAACTCTGTTTTTCCCTCCGGTGACTAATTTCCCTGAGTGAGAAGAAACATCAAACTGACAAGGATGAAATTCGGAGACTCTCAGCCCTCCTTGGGAGCTGCCTGATGCTGCGGTCTCTGCCTCCTCCTCCTCCTCCTCCTCCTCCTTTTTTATGTTCAATGGGAGGTTTCTCTTTCTTCTCTGTCTATCTTCCTTAGTTCTATATTTTATTATGAAACTTTTATATGAATTATTATTATTATTATTATTATTATTATTATTATTATTATTATTATTATTATTATTATTATTATTATTATTATTATTATTATTCAGAAAATGAACCCATTCATATGGAACAAGCCCACCCACCAAAGGGTGCACTGACTTGAAATTCAAGTGTCCAAAGAATATGGTGCTCATTGGAAAGAAGTAACAGGAGGCAAAGGAAAATATAGAAAGAAGTGATCACTTATTAGAAAAGAAAAAATAAATTAACAATTTAAAAAATAGAAAAAATGCAAGCAAGTGATTAAAATACAAGATTTGCTTTTACTGTAGAAACGCATTGCATCTCCGCTTGAACTTTTGGGGTTCTAATTGCATGACATCCTCAGGGAGACTGTTCCACAGTCCAACGGTGTGAGGAATAAAGGAGGACCTCTGGAACTGAGAAATAAGAATAACATCATCTTCATCCCCCCACCCTCTCCACCGCTATCCTTAATCTAAGGGGTCGGTTGCCTCCAAACGTCTTCTTCATCTAATCCTTTCCAGCATCTTTCTCTGCTAAAATCCTGCTTATCCAAATCCTATCTCACCTTACCCTTATCAAGCCACCTAATCCTTTGCCTCCCTCCCTCGACCTTCTACCCCTCAAAACAGGCTCCACCCAAGCCTTCTTCAAACATTCCTCCTCTCACATCCTCACCACATGCCCAACCCACCTCAACATCGACACTCTCTTACCATATATCATTTAGGCTGAAGACCAAGCGCTGGGACCTATGAGGTCATTCAGCACTGAAAGGGAAAATGAGAGTAGAAAGGTTTTAAAGAAAGACGTACCAGGAGGAAAACCTCAAAGCAGTTGAGGCACTAAGAAACAAACAGTTGCTGCAGGAGAACAGGGCTGAGGAAAGCAAATGGAAGAAAGAGAATATGATTGGAGATACAGTAAAAGGAATGAAAAGTGTTGCAGCTAGGGGCTGAAGGGAAGCTGCAAAGAACCTTATTAAGTAACGCCTACAGTGCACCGGGTGAGGTTCACTGACGGCACTATCCCCTCCGAGATCAGGCTTTTGAAAACATGAACAAATAACATCCTACCGTTATTATCTCCCGAGCGAGAAATGACTGAGAGATAAACAAAGAGACCTTTACAGATTCTCTCATTCCCTCCAGCAAAGGTGTCGAAAACCTTTGAGAGATAAAGGAGAGATGGAGAGGAGAGAGGAGAGGGAAGAGGAAGAGAGAAGAAGAGAACGAAAATGATAGAAAGAGAGAAGACAAGATAAGACAAAACCCTTCTTCTTCTTCTTCTTCTCCTTCCGAAGGTAAATAAGTTCTTATGATTTCGATTATTCCAAATAGCACATAGTCAGTGCTGATGCAGGAGAGAGAGAGAGAGAGAGAGAGAGAGAGAGAGAGAGAGAGAGAGAGAGAGAGAGAGAGAGAAATTAACATTTTTGCTTTGATACGGAAATTTCCAAAATAAGTTATGGTTTTATTCTAATCACGTGACCCTACACCAATTCACGGTTAATAATAATAATAATAATAATAATAATAAAATAATAATAATAATAATAATAATAATAATATAATAATAAGAAAGAGTCCCCTTTTAGGGCAGAGGATAATATAATAAGATGAACAGAGGAAGACTCTGAAGACAAGTTAAATGCATCGCTGAAACAGCGATTGTTTTCGATAATAATAATAATAAGAATAATAATAATAATAATAATAATAATAATAATAATAATAATAATCATGTATGTCCATAAAAAACAAAGTGGGAGTCATAAAGCAACACAAAATCTGAGCGAAATAAAACAACATTTAAGGGGAAACAACTTCCCCCTGACACGGAGGCTGGAACTGATCAAAAAGACACCTCACGCGATAAGGTCGACTTAAGAACCCAAATTCGGACAGAATAAGAAGGACCTCCTCCATCTCCTTCCTATGCAAATGAGGTGGAAGAAGAACCATCTACAATTACGTTATGAGGTTCAGGATGCAAGAGGGGAGTCCTTCAGGAAATAGGATTCTTTTTAAAAGGATTTAATTCAATGAGGAATGAGTTGCCATTTGCAGAATTTGAGAATAACCTATTTTAATCATTATCATTTTTGTGGTTTTTCCTCAAATGAAAGCCCACCAAACGCCAAGCCAATCCATTAAAAGATATTTAAATCGCAAACCTCCGCCAAGGCTTACTGACAACACAGATGAAAGTTTTCGAGAAGAAAGCCAGGCACAGGATCCCCATATTGAAACGAAATCCATCAGCGTTGGAAGACGAGATATAAAATATTCTAAGAAAAATAATCAGGGCGAGAGCAGATGCTGGTTCCTTTCCCCTTGAAGAGAATGGGGCCACACAAGACAGAAATATTCAAAAAGAATAAATATTATTTTTTCATTAATTCATTAATTTATCTGTTTTTCTAATAAGTGATCTTTATCTGAATTTCCTCCTGTTACCTTCTGTTACTTCTTCCGAATGAGCACCTTAATAATATTCTTTGAAAGCCTCAATTTTAAGTCAGTGGCCCCATTTGTGAATAATAATAATAATAATAATAATAATAATAATAATAATAATAATAATAATAATAATAATAATAATAATAATAATAATAATAATAATAATAATAATAATAACAACGAATATTACGCGTAAATAATTTGGGAATAACTGGAAATATTTATTGAGGGCAAAGCTGCAGCTTAAATATCCTCCATAAAGACTATTAAAAGTTACTTCCTGAAGACAGTAAAATGAAGGAATAATTTCTCCCCCAAAAATAAAGGAAACGGAGTATAGAAAGTGAACTCACACCACCCACAGCAATGGACGACCTTCTGGATCTTACCTGATAACAACAAAAAATAAATATATGTAAATTAGAGATCTTTAAAATATGTAAATAGAAAGATATTTCGATGTAATGCAAATCTAATAACAATTAAATTTTATCTATCAGTCCCTCCACCTTCCCCTCTCTCTCTCTCTCTCTCTGAAACTTTCTCTCTCTCTCTCTCTCTAAAATAATAAAAATAAACTAGTTATCAGTCCCTCCCTCCTTTTTTTCTTCTTCTTTCTTCTTCTTATTCTTCTTCTCAATCTCTTTCTCTCAAAAGAAACACAAAATCTGAGAGAAGAAAAGAATTTGAGAGAGAGAGAGAAGAACTGATCATCTGAGATACCTGACACCATTTCCATTTGGGCAACAGACCCATTTCTCTTCATCGAACACAGGTCACACTCTTTGACCAGTAGACAGAATAAGCCCTCCCCTAACACCCCTCCCCATCTCCCCTCACCCTTTTTGGGGCAATAAATGAAGGCCACCCACGCTCAAGGAATATGTTGGGAGCGATTATACAGAAGTTTCAGTTACAAATTAACCCCTTCAGGTCGTATGCGTTAAAAAGGCTGATATTGCGTTAAGTTTAAATCGCATAAATAAAATAATTTATTTCGAAATAAGTTTATATATTAAGGTGTTCGATCGACTTTAAATCATTTTTGTGGTTTCTTTCAAATTAGTCCCTTTATCAGGCTCAATTAATAAGAAATTCTAAATTCTCTATTTCTACCAGCCATCAAATCCAGATCTACCTGTGACAAACATTCTCAGCTGTCTTCCAGAGGCTTTCGAAAACAAAATCCTCGACAAGTCACAAGACCAGCAAATGGGTCTAATCCCTTCTACGCTCACTCAGATTGTCTCTCCTTTACCGCTGGACTAAAACCAGCATTCCTAAATCACTCAAAAGAATAGGTTCTATTCTTCCCACTAAATTACAAACAGGATGAGAGGATTGGTTTGGAGCACAATACAAATCCTGTTAAAACTTTTCAATCATAAAATCAATCCTCTGGACCACTAATCTTCCGGGAACCCTCTGGAACGCTGGTACTGGAACAGGGTGGGCCAAACAGATGGTGTTATTTCGGTAAATTTTGCCAGGTTCGGAACGGAGAGGAAGGAACAAAATAATGGTTGCTGATTCCTTTCAATAAGGAGAGAAAGACAAACATTTGGAATGAGAAGCAATATTTATTGATGATGATTTGAAGGGACATAAAGACCAAAAACTCTTACTTGATGAAACGTTATGCACTTGTAAAATGAAGGAATAATTTCTCCCAGAAAGAGAGAGAGAACAGGAGAGAGAAAGTGAACTAAACAACCCACTCTGTCAAAATGTTGTGAGGGAGAGATAACAGAAAAATAAATAGAGTAAATTAGAGATCTTTAAAACAACCCACTCTAAGATAAAATGTAATGCAAATCTAATAACAGAGAGATTTTATCTATCAGAATCTCCACCTCCCCTAAAAATCTCTCTCTCTCTCTCTCTCTCTCTCTCTCTCTCTCTCTCTCTCTCTCTCTCTTCTGAGATTAAAAAATTGAAAACTTTTAACATGTACATTCTGATTCTAGAGAGAGACCCTCTCTCATCAGTGATCAGAAACTTGCAACAAGGAATTTTCTCAAAACATCGTGGGCTTTCTCAGAGAGAGAGAATGAGAAAATCACCAGAGAGATCAGAGAAAGATACAAATGAGTAGAGAGATAATCTCAAATCATCTGAGATACCACACCATTTCCATTTGGGCAACAGACCATATTTCTCTTCATCGAACAAGATTTCTTCCTTGATTGAGTAGACGAATGGTTCTAACACCCCGTCTCCTCACCCTTTTTTTATGATGGGGAAATTTTGGCCACCTTCTAAGTCTCTGTTATTTCATACGAAAATCCTGATAAGATTAACTTCATCTTCAGGTCGCTGTTGTGAAATTTGATAATTTTATTTTCAAATCGCATAAAAAAATCATATGATTCAAACAAAAGGAGTGTAACAAGGTGTTTTTAGGATCTCTAAAACAAAGAATATTTTCATTCTAAAAAATAATACTTTATTATTATTATTATTATTATTATTATTATTAACTTTATTATTATTATTATTATTATTATTAAAATTTTCAAAATCAAGGAAGGCTTAAAAAAAGAAATCACTATTTTGGTGTTCAACAAATGGGTCTGCTTATTATTATTATTATTATTATTATTATTAAACTATTAATTATTAAATTATTAAAATTAAAAAAAAGGATTTTTTGGAGGTTTTGTTAAACAGAAAAAAGTTTCAACAGCATTTATTTTAGCCTTTCTTAAATTAACAAAAATTATGTCAAACAGATTGTCTTTCTAAAAGTTTTGTCAGAAGGAAAGAACAGACTTAAACCTTTGGCGAGAAAGAAAAATCCTGAAGCCAACCAGTCAAAACAGACACTTTGCCATCCGTGGTACTGAAACTTTGATCGTGATAACAACGAGAGAGATTGAAGAGAGAGAGAGAGAGAGAGAGAGAGAGAGAGAGAGAAAGAAGAGACTCAACATCTTCTAAAAACATAACAGACACCTCACATGCAAACTTATTATTATTAGAGAAAGTCAATCTCAGGTGCTTAAATGACCCCATCACTGCATTAACCAGTCAAAACATCAAATCAGAAACTTGCAACAGGGTCATATGACGATGTCAGGCAGGTCACAGCCGATCGAAAGACACCAAATTAGCCGCCAAATCAAAGTCCTTCAAAGACGGCGCCGTGCTTAGATATAAAAATGAAGGCCAAAAAAGAGCCACCTAGGGAAGTAAACGTTCAATCCCCTAAATTGCTTTTCAGGTCTGGAAAATTGCGACGCAATTGAAAATATTTTTGTTTAATAGTGGTTTTATTATTATGAGTAGAGGGAGAGAGAGAGAGAGGATAAGAGAGAGAGAAATTTACGCATTTTATTTTGCATCCTGAGATCCTGTATGAAATGATGAATTTTTAATTGATACTTGAGCGAAGGGCTTTTCCAAAACTTAGTCGACACCCCAAACTTATTATTATTATTATTCGTTATTATTATTATTATTATTATTATTATCAATGAATATTGGTCAATTGATGAATTTGAAGAAATCAATTGGTCAATCATCTTATACTATAAAAAAATAAATGCTTGAATATCTTTTATTCTGTATTAAACCTGTTTATTATTATTATTATTATTATTATTATTATTATTAAAAGATTATTAAAGATTTTTAAACTGGATGGGAAGAGAGTGAGATGGGTAAAATAAAAAAGTAGTTTTAAAGAGATAAATATCAGTCAGATGAGGTGTGGTAAACTGGCTATCATAAAGTGTAAGGAAAGGGCTGGATTAGGAAACCGACCAGGAAATTTAAAGATGCAGAAAAGTGTAGAATATTGTAATCAAAGAAAAAAATCTGGAGATGAAAATTGGAAGAATTAAATTTCTCAAAACATTTTCAACTAAATTAATAATAATACAGAATAATAAACTAGTCGAATAAGAGATAGAACTACCTAGAGAGAGAATAACAAATAATATTGGTCATAATAATTCCAAAAGATTAAATTGAATAGTCAGGAATTCTAGAAGAGGGCTAAATTTAATGCTGCTGAAGCTGCAAATACACGAATCGTTATTGCATGATTTATGTTAACGAAAACCATTACATCCCCTATCAGGAGGAGAGAAATTGCTCATTATTAAACTGCTCAGCAAAGACCTACAATTAGCAAATGACAAGTGTGTGCATGAAAATTAATATCCTAAATCCCTTCAACATTCAACATTGATAAAGTGTCTCAGGATCTGAATCTGATGAAGAAAATCATCCCGGCTGAAAGATTCTCAGATATAAAACTTGTGACAAATCAACTATTGGTCACAAACTTTCGTGGAATTCAAAACAGCGCGATGAACAAGACATGTAGGAAAATGGGGGTTTGGGAGGCTTAAACAACAGGTTGCAAAAGAATTTAGGGGCTGACAAGATAAAATCTCAAGGAGATACAAAAATGGCTCTAAAGGGGTCTAAAACACTGGACATTATTCAATGCAGCAGAATCTACATGCCCTGGACATTCAAGACCCAACAGAAAGACTGGACTGAAGTGCTAAGAGAGTGACCAAGAATGGTCTGGTGCTGGAGTTAATGGGTCACAATAAGAAAAGACTCAAATGAAAGACAACATGATACTGACCTTGATAAATTGGTATTGCAATATAACATGAATACCATCTGATCGATACGAGAACATTAAAAAGGCTCTCAGAAAAATGGCCGAAGAATCACATTTTGACAACAAACAAACAGGATATGAAAGATGCCATTCCCTCCAGAGTGTCTGTTTGTTTGTACACTGGACATTCAACTGCAGCAGAATATATATGACCTGGATTTTGCTCATTTGCTAAAGACTGAGAAACAGTAAGACAGAGTGACCAAGATATGGTCTGGTGCTATATATCTACAATAAGATGCAAGACTCAAATGAAAGACTCTCATAATGGTCTGCTTCATATGGAATAATATAAATATTTTAAATCACATGTATTTTGATTCTATTATATAGCTCTCTCTCTCTCTGAATCTCTTTCTCTCTCTCTCTCTCTCTCTCTCTCTCTCTGTTTATTATGGAACGCGTTGAAAACATTTTAAACAAAGCGTCAAATTTCTGATTCTAGACTCTCTCTCTCTCTCTCTCTCTCTCTCTCTCTATCTCTCTTCTCATCTATTTCTCTCTCTCTCTCAATGATAAAATCTGGACATCAGAGGAATACAAATGAGTGCGCATATAATCTCAAAGTGTCTCCGCGAGATAACAAGGTGGTCCTCCCAAAATTTCCTTCCGAAAAAGGTGTCGAGTCGAAGGAAGTCTTCAGGTGAAAGAAGATGGGTTTTCTAAGTCTCTTATTCCATAATTAGTCTGATAAGATTCTCTTCATCTTCATTAAGGTCTTAATTTGATGTTTCTCCCCCAAATCTCATTGTTCATATATTTTTATCTCTCTTACTCTATTAGAAACTTTACGACATAAAAATATACTTTTATTTCTCTTTCTCTATTAAAACTTTGGAACATTACAAAATCAACACGTTTTAAAATCAAGGAATTAAAAATGTATTATTTTTGTGAATTCTGATCACGAGAAGTTCACAAAAAAAGTAAATAACAAATGAAAAAGGAAAGAAACAAAAACAAAGAAAAAGTAAGTAACAGTTCTTTCTTTCTTAAATTAACAAAAATGATGTCTTTGATTGTCTACTGAAGTTTTGTCAGACAAAGAACACACTAAACTTCGTAAACAAACTTAAGACACAAAGAAGACAGAGAGAGAGAGAGAGAGAGAGAGAGAGAGAGTTCTGACTTGTGCAATTAAGAAGTCAGTCAATCTCAGGTCTTAAATGACGACTGAGGGAACCAGTCAAAATTCTGAGCCACATCTAACAAAAATGATGTCTTTGATTCTCTCTACTCTGAGCCTTCGCCAAAAAAACACCCCTGGAAAGAACCCTCCCTAAAAGTCTCAGTTACGAAAGCCAATGACGCCGAAAATATTTTGTTTAATAAATTTTTCGATGAGAGAGAGAGAGAGAGAGAGAGAGAGAGAGAGAGAGAGAGAGAGAGAGAGAGAGAGAGAGAGAGGCGGTGAATCAATCACTTGGGCGCCAATTCTTTTCCAAATTCCGCCACTCCCAAACTCCGAAGAGACGGTATTTCAACTTAAAAAGAAGTTGATGAAGTTTGCTGTCAATCATCTCGAGAGAAAAAAAAAGACAGAAATTGAATATCTTTATTCGTTATTCAAGTTCAGTTCTCTCTCAATGATACAGAAAAGATAAAAAATTGTTTGAAAAGGTATTTTAAATGGAGAGAATTTCACCAAAATAAAAAGTTAAAAATAGATAAAATATTCAGAGGAGGAATGATAAACTCACTTTATCAAAATAACAAAGTTTAAACGTTTGGGAAATTTAAAGTGAAAAATTTAATATTTTAATCATGAAAAAAGAGAAAAAGACAAATTATCAATAGGCTAAACTAGATTTAATAATAATAATAATAATAATAATAATAATAATAATAATAATAATAATAATAATAATAATAATAATAATAATAATAATAATAGTACAGTATATGTATTTTGGCAACTGTCAAAATCAGTCCTTTTCCTCTGTGGAACTAAAACCTTTTGATCACGAACAAGAGCGCCAGCACTTTTTAGAAAGCACTTGAAAGCAACATTAAGGGTAAAAATGTCAACCTCTTCTTTTCTTTCCATTCTTTTGTTTCTTCTCGAGCTGTCTTTTGTTCTTCTGTTCTCTTGTTCCCGTTCGTCTGCTTTTTAACCTTTTGTTAAAAAACAGACGATAAATAAGAAGCGGCAAAGGGAAATCGCTTCAATTAAACGACACAAAAGAATTTAGAAATAAAATAAAAAATCTCACCTTAAAACTAAATAAGTAAAACCGTTTAATTAAAAGAAGTATTTAAGAAGAACGAAAGAAGGAGAAGGCTGCTAAGACTCCAAGTCAATCATTTGAGGCCCATAAGATTTATATATATATGATATATGAATATATAATATATATATATATATATATATATATATATATATATATATATATATATATATATATATATATATATATATATATATATATATATATATATATATATATATATATATATATATATATATATATATATATATATATATATATATATATATATATATATATATATATATATATATATATATATATATATATATATATATATATATAATATATATATATATATATATATATATATATATATATATATATATATATATATATATATATATATATATATATATATATATATATATATATATATATATATATATATATATATATATATATATATATATATATATATATATATATATATGACTTCAAAAAAAACAGAAACCTCATCCCTAAACAATTCGTGATGGAGAACTAGTCGCTTCCAGCGCAGGTTGCAACCAACCACAGTCAACTGACCACATCGTCAATAATTAACTAATTGGTTTTAGGAACATAAATTCAAACTATGTTAGTTAAGCTACAGAAGATTTGTAAGTATTTCCTAAATCTCTCTCTCTCTCTCTCTCTCTCTCTCTCTCTCTCTCTCTCTCTCTCTCTCTCTCTCTCTCTCTCTCTCCATAAACACAAGTACTGTATTGTCCAGGCAAATTATACAGAATTACAGTTTACATTCCATAAAGCAATTAACTACCTAACAGCCACAATGATCAAATTGACTTTGATGAAAATGAGATTACCAAATCCCAGAGGGATTAATGGCCTAGCCCTCAGACACAAGCCCTCAAAAGCAACAGGATTCTGTAGGGTAATCCCATAGGGAAATCGTATAGGGAAATCCCATTAATCCTAAAACACAGCAAAAATGTAAAAGTGGGGTTGATACTGTCTATGGTTTCCCAAAATGGGAGTTGGCCAATGTTAGCATCCCTACGTTTAAATGAAAAAGGTTATTCAGTTTGTCTTCTTAATATAATATTCATTCACTCGTATTTATGCAACTATAACACAGGCTGAAAGTGACATCAATTGCTTAAGGCCCTGTGAGCAGAAATTGCACTTCTGGTGAAAAAAAGCCATTAAGAATGAGGGAGTGAAGTAGAGAATTAAATCTGATGTTTCTGTTTCAAGTGATCTGATATAAGGAACAAGGGGGCGGAGAGAGAGAGAGAGAGAGAGAGAGAGAGAGAGAGAGAGAGAGAGAGAGAGAGAGAGAGACAGACAGAGAGAGAGAGAGAGCTAAATATAAAATGTCCAACGAGGAATTCCTTTTTAACTCCTTCAACACCTCCTATGAATTTAACCGTCGCGTCGCATTCCTCACAAAATTCTTCAGAAAATGTAAAAAAAAAAAAATCCTGGAGCAGAGGAAAGGAAAGAAAGAAAGAAGGAAATAAAGAAATAAAGAAATAGTGTAGCACAAGATTTCCGGGACAGAAGATGCGACAAATTTTATATTTACATATATTGAGATTTTTTTTTTTTTAAACACAAGGTGATGTTAATAAAAGAAACAAGGAATCTTGCAACTTTGATGAGAAGTTAATGGGAGGCATTTTATTCTTAATTATTATTATTATTATTATTATTATTATTATTATTATTATTATTATTATTATTATTATTATTATTATTATTATTATTATTATTCAGAAGATGAAGAACCCCACTCACTTGGAACAAGCCCACCACAGGGGCCACTGACTTGAAATTCAAGCTTCCAAATGTTTTATGCTGTTCATATAAAAGAAGTAACAGAAAGTAACAGGAATTGCAGAAAGAAGAGACCAGTTATTAGAAGCTAAAAATAAATTAACAAATAAATAGATAAATAAATAGACAAAAATTTTAGTAAATCATTAAAATACAAGGAGAAGCCTTTTACGGTAGTAATGCATTATCTTAATCAGCAATTAATAAACAATTATTATTGTCTGCAAACAAAAATTTAGGAGATAATAAACAGAGTTCCTGTGCTCAAAATGATACCAAAACATTCTGTAACCAATAGCAGTGGCCAATTCTAGTGATACCTCATGATTTAATGTCGATCAGGAGAAGGAATTAAAAATCTACATATTTGTGTCTGTGTTTATAATTTCCTTTTTAAACCACCCTTCAATAAATATAGGAAATATGTCGCCATTCCCACGCTCTCTCTCTCTCTCTCTCTCTCTCTCTCTCTCTCT
The DNA here is from genome assembly GCF_040412425.1 of Macrobrachium rosenbergii. NCBI lineage: Eukaryota > Metazoa > Arthropoda > Malacostraca > Decapoda > Palaemonidae > Macrobrachium > Macrobrachium rosenbergii. Next base: position 95,299 of record NW_027100717.1, on the reverse strand, counting down.
CTCTCTCTCTCTCTCTCTCTCTCCCCGTGTTTGATATAAAAGATCTGTCTTGGAAAAGGCAGATTTGGGACACCAAATTCTAACCAGCCCAAGGTGTGTTGAGAGAGTTAGTTGCTTTGTGGAGAGAGAGAGAGAGAGAGAGAGAGAGAGAGAGAGAGAGAGAGAGAGAGAGAGAGAGAGAGAGAGAGAGAGAGCGTAAAAATATCTGACCAAAACAACAGAGATAAAAACAAAATGTCCATCGTTTAATTTCTTTGTCACTCCCTCGACACTTCCTATGAATTTTAACCGAGGCGTCGCATTCCTCAGATAATTCTCCACAAAATTCTTCAGAAAATGTAAAAAAAAGAAGAAAGAAAAAAGTGGCCAATTTTCGTGGAGCGGAGGAGAGGCCAGAAAAAAAAGAAGGAAGGAAATAAGTAGCACAAGATTTCCGGAACAGAAGATACGACAAATTTTATGTTTACAAATCCTGAGAACGTCTTTCATCTCCTTCCAACAAGGTGATGTGAGTGGGCAGAGTTCCGCCCCAAGAAGAAAAGCCTCATATATTTTCTTTCCTAACGTTAGAAAGGTAATCAAGATGCAGGCGATGACAGCAGTAATGAAGATAATTATCGCATGTTAATCATGTCAGAAATGTTTTCAATACAACTTTGGAGACCGTCCAAATCTACTTTGGAATTGGAATATAAAATTTAGGCCAATCGCCAAGCGCTGGGACCTACAAGGTCATTCAACGCTGAATGGAAAATTAAGAATATAAAGGTTTGGAAGGTGTAGCAGGAGGAAATCTCACAGTTTCACCAAGAAACAGTTGTCAAGGGAGGGTTGAGGAAAGTTTAGGTGGAAGAGAGAGAATATGAACGGAGATACAATAAAGGGAAGGGAAGGGGTTGCAGCTAGGGGTCGAAAGGACGCTGCAAAGAACCTGAAGTAAAATGCCTACAGTGCACCGCGTGAGGTGTACTGATGGCGTACCTTGGAAGAGTAAAGTTATGAAAGAGGAATATACAGTAACAAGTACATGACTGTCAGTGGAATCAGCTATGTAGAATAAACCGCAGCAGCTCTTCACTCACTGACTGACCTACAGCCTCGAAGTATTAATGGAATGATAGTTTTAGGTGATTACTTACTGCCTCCACATATCATCTGTTTATTATTTTAGTATAAATAAATATGCTAAAAATAAATATTTAGTATGCTGATATTTCTATATAATTCAAAATAAATCTTATAAAAGTGCTTCGGTCTCACTGGGTTCAAAACACTGAATATCCCACTAATATTCACTAGAGGGAATGGAATCAGTATTCACTGAAAACTCTCTCTCTCTCTCTCTCTCTCTCTCTCTCTCTCTCTCTCTCTCTCTCTCTCTCTCTCTCTCTAGTAATGGAAGTTATTCTTCCTATTTTTGTTCTTAGCGTAAGAATGAAAAAGAGACTGAACAGTACCATCATCCCTTGAAGCCTCTTCAGGCAACATAATATGTCTGTGCCTGTGCATATAAAATCATTTTTGCACCGCCCTTATTTAACATATAAAATTTCACTATTCCGTCTCTCAAGCTTCGTGTTTGATATAAAATTTTTCAACCAAAACCACACTTTTAAAGATGATAGTTCACCGTGCTCACATGACATTAACTCCAACACCTGACTTCATCAAATACATTCACGCTGAAAAATGTAGAAAAATAACCTCCATCAAAATGCTAGTCCCTACAATAGGAGAACCTCCATTATATATATGACAAAGTCATATGATGGGAGCTCAGACTTCCAAACAAACTTACTTTCATCCAGGCAGACAAAACGCAAATATTATTCCAGTTTTAGGTACAGAGGCCGACGGAGGAGGAAATTGCCTTTGTCCAAGAGAGAGTTAAAAGAATAAGCTACGAGGAGAAACTTATGAATAACGAAGTAGAGCAAGAAAATAAGGAATGGAGCTTCCAAAATTACCTTTGAATTTATGATACACGTTTCCTACTCTGTCGAATGAGAGAGAGAGAGAGAGAGAGAGAGAGAGAGAGAGAGAGAGAGAGGAGTTGCAGTTGAGGGACCAAGGTTTCTGGATGCGCGCACGCGCATGCGTAAGAACAAGATTACCATACCTACAACCTCTTTTTCGTCCCTAAAAGTACCCAAACCTAGTACCCACGGCATCGCTCCGAGATTTAGCCGAGTTTGGCCCCACAAAAAAAAAAAAAAAAAAAAAACTTGGCGATCTATTAGCATAATTTCCTGGTAGGGAGACAGAAATCATTTTCTGAGGTTTAAAGTCATAATAATGCTTCACGCGATCCAGAGTCTGAGATTTATATTCATGCAACAATAAGAAAAAAAGGTATTTCCCCCCTTTAAGATTATTTCCAGTCCGAGTTGCTTGTTTAAGTTTACAAACTACATCATACATCGGGTATCTATATGGCCCAAAAAAGGGTTTTCAATCAAACAACTGTCTATTTCATCAAGTTCGCCTCCACTGAAAACAACAACACGTAAAGCTTGGTTTCAACAGATGTTCAGAAGACTGGTTACACTGTTCGTCTCTCTCTCTCTCTCTCTCTCTCTCTCTCTCTCTCTCTCTCTCTCTCTCTCTCTCTCTCTCTCTCTCGAAATAAGCTATCATTTTACCCTCCTCTCTCCTTCTTTTAGAAATGAGCTTCCATTTCTCTCTCTCTCTCTCTCTCTCTCTCTCTCTCTCTCTCTCTCATGACTCTTTACAGGAAACATCAGCTGAACAGCTTAAAATGTCCCGATTTCCATAAAATGAGGACCTCCCCCACTCCGAAAAGCAGCAGGATGCAATGACCGACTTCGGGGGGTGGTAATGTCGGGGTTCTTAGACCCTGGTTGGGGCCATCCGTCCGAAATGCGTACTGAATTTTCCCAGCATCTGAATTTTGAATATCAGCTACATGGAGCTAAACGGTTATGACGTCACGGGGTCCTATCATAATGGACGCACTTTTGTTATCCGTTTTATTCTATAAAGTTTCTTTTTTTTTCTTACTTTATGGAAGACGATGATGCCGTATAAAGGCTGTCCCGTGTCGAAATGATTTTGTCTGATTTTATCTCGTTTTTTGCGAAGTTCTACGGGCGGTTTTTTTTTTTTGGGGAAATACACATGATAATATTCATTAGGTAAATATTCAAGGCACCGTTTGTTGATGGTGCTTAAATATGAATCACTTGTTTCTGTTTTATGTTTGGTTTGTGTACTCTCTCTCTCTCTCTCTCTCTCTCTCTCTCTCTCTCTCTCTCTCTTAGTAGGCTTTTTTCGTCCTCTCTCTCTTCTCTCTCTCAAAACTGCTCTCTCAGGAAGCTTTTTCATCCTCTCCTTTCTTTCGAAATAAACTGTCTCTCTCTCTCTCTCTCTCTCTCTCTCTCTCTCTCTCTCTCTCTCTCTCAAGTATTTTTTCGTCCTCTCTCAAAACTTCTCTCTCAGTATTTTTTCGTCTTCTCCTTTCTCTAATAAACTATATATATATATATATATATATATATATATATATATATATATATATATATATATATATATATATATATATATATATATATATATATATATATATATATATATATATATATATATATATATATATATATATATATATATATTCTTTTGTCGTGTCAGCCAACTAATCACTGGGCTTCGTTACACTAACTGTGTTCTCTCTGCATATTAAGTCTTTTTTAGGTTTCCATTGTGCCGGGTTTTTCTGTCCTGCATTTTTTTCTGTCCGCCTCAGATCTTAAAAACTACCAAATTGCAGCCCTCTAGCCTCCTCAGTAGTTTTTTAAAATTTTATTTAAGGTTAAAGTCAGCCATAATCGTGCTTCTGGCAACGATACAGGATATGCCACCACTGAACCGTGGTTAAAGTTTCATGGGCAGCGGCTCATACAGCATTATACCGAGACCACCTAAAGATAGATCTGTTTTCGATGGCCTTGATTATACGCTGTGGCGGCTGTACAGAAAACTCGATTGCTCTTCGGCGCATTTTTTACTTGTTTTCCTGATGTTCCAACTTCACAACAGTCGGGATCCACGAATTCATAGAAATATCCCGTTGGTGTCATGTGAAACCTTTCCTCACTAAAACACTGTCATTAACAAAAGTGCGGAAACTCAGCCCATACCTCGTCACGCACAACTAATTCGTCATCATATCTACATATATTCAGTTTCTGTTCAGCAAATAAAAACCTAATGAACAAGGAATGTCTTTTTTTTTATATTCTGAATCAAACACCACCCCTCACGACCTATTCCTAGCAAAAAATATATATATAATTTTTTTAATTAATAAAACGACCTCTTGCGACCTATTCCTAGAAAACACAAAGCATATATATATAATATAATATATATATATATATATATAAATATATATATATATATATATATATATATATATATATATATATATATATATATAGATATAGATATATATATATATTTATTTATCAAAAAGCCACCCCTCACGACCTATCCCTAGAAAAAATAAGACAACTAAATCCACATATATACATTATTAAAAAACCACCCCTCACGACCTATTCCTAACAAAAAAAAAAAAAGGCAACGAAAGCAATTACAGTAGACTCTGAGCCAGCAAGCCCTAATAGCCGTCGCCCGAGACCCAACGTAATGTACGAGAAGAAAGACCTTTAATTCATTTCTATTGAATAAGGACACAGCGTCGAAGTGTTGACAAATTTGCCTTTTCCCAACGACACAGAAGAGAAGAAGGAATTGCGACGAAGTTCCCCCCTGAAAGTCCCAACAGTTCCACAGAGAAGGATCCTGTTTCAGAGCGCTCGTGGCGCAAGAAGTTGTCTTCTAAGCCAGAAGCGTTTTACTCTTTCCAAGAAGGTTGGGCGAATTGTCAGATGGACTTTTGTTTCTCTCTCTCTCTCTCTCTCTCTCTCTCTCTCTCTCTCTCTCTCTCTCTCTCTTTCCCGGTTCATGTTTTCTGGATATGTGTTCAAGTTTATGGTAGTTTGTTTTGGATTTTGTGTCCAATTTAAATAAATTTTTGTTTAGTTATTTTTTCAAGTTTTCCGGTCAACGCCACTGCTCTCGACTGTCGACTGACTACCAGGTACATATTTTACTGTTCTGATCAACAGAGAGAGAGAGAGAGAGAGAGAGAGAGAGAGATTACTCAAGAAAGCACTCAATACATCATTCGACAACTGAAAGCAATCAAAAAGAAGCAGTGTATCTGAACATTACTTAAAGAACCTTATGAAATGAGCACACGAATAAATGACAGATCTGAAATCACAAGGAAGCAGAAGAAGCGTGGAACCGGAAAGAGCAGTGAGTTGGAAAAAATAAACAAACACACACACACACATACACAAAGTCCCACTGCAAATGAGGTGTTAATATTAACACTATACACACAAGAAAAAGACAAGAGACATGTGTCCCGCTTACCCAGAGAATAGTGATGAAACTTCTCTGAGAGAGAGAGAGAGAGAGAGAGAGAGAGAGAGAGAGAGAGAGAGAGAGAGAGAGAGAGAGAGATTTTGGAAAAATTTTCAAATGAGAAACAAATCACGAGCAGTATACAAAACACTGCACATTGAAGAAGCCTGAATCTCTCTCTCTCTCTCTCTCTCTCTCTCTCTCTCTCTCTCTCTCTCTCTCTCTCTCTCTCATGAATTACCTCCACATTTATTCGGAATCACTCACACTCCCCATTCCAAAATCTAATCGAGTTCGGAATAACACTGACGCCCAGATGACAAGACTCACTTTTGAAGCAAAATTGACACAGACATATCAACTCCCAATGCCCAAATCCCGTCTGGTTATTCCCCAGCCTCGATCAAATATCCTCGATAAATACAGCATAACGAATGCATCGAAATAGAATCCGGAAATACACCGTCTTTGTATACCCAAAATGGCGGTTTGGATCCACCAAATAAATTCGGTGGTTCTTTGTCCCCTAATGGGCGAAATCAGAATTCGGCAGAGAGCATTCACATATCGCCTTTCATTATTCAGTCATTCATTTAGACCGGATTCACAAGTTACAATAAAAAGGATTTTAGTTTCATTCATTACGTGATTTGTCACAAATGAATGCAATCAGTCACGAAGCAAGACAGTGATTGACTGATGTGTTTGTCAGATCTGATAATCAAATTAATAAACAATTTTCAGTTTAATCTCGCATTTTGCATTTGGTCTGATGATAAAATTCATTCTCCCTTAGGAACCAAATTTTGAAAATTGTTGATGATTTGAATGATTAAAAAAATATAGAAATTAAATAAAAATGGTTGTTTATGTATATACTCTCCAAAACATAAGTTGGGTTAGTTATATATTTTCCTCCGAAGAGTTTGAAAATCTATCCCTATAATAAGAATCCAGTAAGGAAGTAGTGCTGTCTGTGCACCTCACGCGGTACACTGTAGGCATTATTTAATAAGCTTCTTTGCGGGGTCCCTTCGGCGCCTAGCTGCAACCCCTTCCGTTCCTTTTACTGTACCTCCATTCATATTCATTTTCCCTCTTACTTTCCTCAACCCTCTCATAACAACTGTTTCATATCTGCTGCCAAAGAATTTCCTCCTGTTGCACGTTTCAAACTTTTCTACTCTCAATTTCCCTTTTTCGTGCTGAATGACCTCATAGGTTCCAGCGCTTGGCTTTTGGCCTAAATTTCATATTCCATTCCATTTCTATAACCAGAACAACTGCCCATGTGCCAAGCTTTGCTCATTCTTGCTTTAACTTAAGTGAAGTTTCTTTTTCTGGAGTGGCACAACTTTCTAATTAATACCCTCTATGACGAAGGGCAGGATAAAAGGTCAACCCTTTCCAACCTTGACTTAAATCCGATGGAATCTTTGGAGCCTTTGGCATAACTAATGAGCTAATTATCTTATAAATTCTTTACTGTCATAAGAGCAGGATGAGAGAGAGAGAGAGAGAGAGAAGCTTGGTGAGGAACCAGGGAACCCTGGGCAATGATGCCTAAGTGCAAGAAGTAAAAGGGGAACCAGAATTGATTTCGTTTCAAAATGAAGACAATAATAAGATATAAATAATTAACATTACTGCTCTGATTTTCATATAAGGAAAACTCATTATGATGCCAGTGTTAAATTTTGCTTTGAAAACTCGACTATTGAAGGCCATCAATGCCGTGCCCTTCTCGGTGATCGCTCGTCACAAAAGCCTCGGAAACTTGTCGCAAACACGTCGGCAACTTGTCACAAACACGTCGGCAACTTATCGCACACACGTCACAAACATGATGAATAGAAGTCAATGACTTACTGGAAGCCATAACCAGTACTTCATCTGATTATCCAGTATTCGTTTTTCACTCAAATTCTTTGGCTTGTTTTCAGTTGTTTAAACTCACACGAGAGACCGCGGAAAATACACGGGACTAAAGATTTCCCCTGAAGACTTTCCTTCCTTATGAATTGCGTAAGCTAGAAATACGTCATAATTCGTTTTATCATACACTTCCCTGTATTATGTATGAGAGAGAGAGAGAGAGAGAGAGAGAGAGAGAGAGAGAGAGAGAGAGAGAGAGAGAGAGAGAGAGACTATCGGTTGAGTCTAGAGTTCTGCTATAAAGTGGTCTGAATTTTCAACCATTGCTAGGCAGTGGACATAATGTTTAATCACCTGAAATATAACAGAGAGAGAGAGAGAGAGAGAGAGAGAGAGAGAGAGAGAGAGAGAGAGAGAGAACTTTAAGCATTTAATGGCAGCTCAAGACACGTATAAACAATATTTCTAAACCAATTGCTCGGAGAGTAAACAGATGTAGTGGCGACAGACACAGTAACTTTAATAATAACACTTTACTGCTACTACTATTAATAATAATAATAATAATAATAATAATAATAATAATAATAATAATAATAATAATAATAATAATAACAGCTTAAGCACCAGTATAGACTTAACGATGGTAATCGAAACTGGTTTTAACAAGGATACAAATATTGATTCCTAAAAACTAACAATTAACCTGCGCATATTAACCCATTAAATCCCAACTTTTGTACTTTTTGAATTTCTGGAATTTTTTGCTAAATAATATATATTTAAGGGTCAAGAAAACATATGAAGTAGAAAGAAAAAATCTATTTCTAAGAGTAAGCTTACAGTAAGCTGTCCTCAAATGAGGACGCTGGGACAAAGGGGTATGAAATCATGTTTTCAAGCTGTCCTCAAATGAGGACACTGGGACAATAGGTTTTATGTTTATATTTGTTAAGTAAAGCATTATCTTTTCAGATAAAGATAAACAGTTCCATATTGTAATTTTTACTTAAATGTTATGAATTCCCACCTAAGTTCTAGCTGAAAAACAATTTAATTTCATAAACTAAATGTACTTTCTTTTTATTGTTATACCTGACAATCTTATTTTCTTTATGATAAGAGCTGAAACATTCAATACAAAGAGTCACATTGCATTTAGAGCAAAAGGTTCTTGGTTTTTGCTGTACATGGTTTGTTCATACACCTCTGCTGATTGTTGCGCTTTTCAATAAAATGATCTTACCATCATAACGAACATCAGCAAAATTTGTGCGTGAGTATAAGTACCACAGGGTCTACCTACTGAGCCTTCCATGCAAGCCAATTTCAGATACGCTACAGAAATTGCCCTTTTGAAATCTAGTAGACTCAGATGTGTGAAACCATGTCCTTGGTGCAGCGATTTATAAATAATCCATGAGTTCACAACTGCCATATCTATCATTCTAATGAATAAAGGCCAATACCATTTCTTTCCTCGAATAGAAACAGAATATTTCCCTACAACCAATCATGGTGATCTACACCACCCATACATTTATTATAGTTGAAAATTGCATTTCGTTGAGAACGTTTCCTTTTGACTTTGATGTCTTGATCCAACGTTGGACCTTTGCAAGGGTTCTACAGTGTCGTAATTAGTACCAACAGTTACATTTGTTATCTAGCCATTTTACCATGAGCATTTCTTCATTAGTGTCAAACCTGTAGTCATATGAGCCTCTTGTTTCTTTTTCATATCATTTGTTGATTTCAATGTACAGTTCTTCAAACGATTTTCTCTGAGTGTTCCCTGACGCTTGAAAACCAATATTTTGTAGGTAAACTAATAATTCAACCAGTAAAATAATTATCAAAAAGACAGTATGAGATTCCGGATCTGCTACAGCTTCAAGCATCTTCAAGACAACTTTTGAACCCAATGCTATTGCATCACTCTTATCTAGTTGAGGATTTTACCACAGTAAAGATCAAAAATTATAACAGTAGCCTGAGGTCCTAAAAGCGCCCAAAGTTTATATCCAAACCTAATAGTTTTCACCTGGATAAACTGCTTCAGGAGTTATGCCCATAATATTTTACCATAATTTCGTCAACACTAATGCATTCCTCAAATACTCCATATTGAGTAAATGATTTCTGAAGCTTCAAATCAGGCTTCTTACTTTGAATCCTTTATCCCCTGTGTTATTTTCTGCACTGCATTATCACAGAAATACTGTACTCTTCAAAACTTGAAATTATTCCGAGACATTGCTTTTTTTACAACAGAAACACCCAAGTCTTCATCTTTTGACCAATAATGCCTCTCCGATGGTAATTTGTGGTAACTTGACAAAAGAAGAATTCCTATCAGAGATTTCAGTTCATCTACACTGAACACAAAATCCAGTTTGTTTTTGCTGGCCGTGGCATAACGAACAGTTTCTTCACAATGATCATAAATATCTGGGAACATTATTGTTTCAAATAATTCCAGAGGTGTCAGTTATATAAAATGTAACTTCACTTTCAAAATGATTAAATAAACATGTTCATCATTACAACTTTTTAGCAATATTGTTATTTTTTTAAAGAAAGGTTTTCAGTAATCATAAAATAATGCTTACCATGGATGGATATTCTCTCACTGCTTGTGGCCACAACAGAGATTCCCTGAGACAAAAAAACGAGGTAGGCCGGTAAGTTCACGTCCAGCGTACTTCGACAGATTTGAGCAGGATTTATAATGCTTCATCCCAGCGTCCTCATTTGAGGACACAATTTTCAAAGTCGATAATGAACAACTTCCTTTGATTTAATATTCACAATTTATACTTAAAACGCTTGGGTAATAGATTAATTTACTATACTTTGGGAAATTCATGATATATTAGTTATAATAACTTGGAAAAAATTACTTGAAATTACGATAGGATAAGAGCACATATTTGTACAACTTTGGTTGTTCATAAAAGTCTTGTAAAGTTCTTAATACTAATAAAAAAAATGTCATGGGGTGTAATATGAAATAAATAATGCGTGCATTTATTCAAATGTGATAAATTGATAAGAGAAAAGAGGTAAAAAAAATCTTGAAATGTGTGTCCTCAAATGAGGACGCTGGGATATAATGGGTTAATGGTCTTTAACAATTTTCCTTCGTCATTTAAATATTTAACAGCAGTGAATGACATAATCAGGATTTAAATTATGATAGTTAATTAACATTACCAAAGTGAAAAGATTAACAAATAAATAAAAATAAATACTAAGAATTATATAAACTCTGAGACAAATAAATAAGTTGATCGTATTAATATTTTAACTTTTCTTCTTAATAAAAAAAAATTCTATAAACAGTTCCGCTGAACGCATATAAAATGACTTTATTATGGTATAAAGTAATATCACGTCAAAAACTTAAAAAAACCTATAATATTGTTTAAATAGAACATAAATAAAAACCAATGAAGGCAGGCCTAATAAACAAATAAAAGATATTTTATTTTACTAAAAAATCTTTAAAAACATTCATTCCTTTCGGTCAAAAGTACCTTTTTACTTTAACCTTTACTTATTCATTCTAAATATCGGTCCAATGCCCAACAATGAAATAAAATTGTCTTGACTAGCCTTTATATAAAATATAAATAAATCATCAACACTAAATGACAGGAACTGAACCGAAAGGCCCCGATAACTGAGCTGTTATAATTATTTGTTAAATCTAGAAAAATAATATAGATATAAAGAGTATTACGGAAGGGAACCAGAATCTCACTGCCATCATAAATAAATAAAAAATAAATAAATTTATCCGTCTTCCACTTCCATGCCAATAGGATAAAGGAGCGAAAATAAAAAAATGCTAAATGCTATTTCGAATATTAACTTAATAAACGCAATTTACAAGCAAGAAATTATTGAAATACCCTTTCAGTCATACTCGCATAGCCGGATGTCTTTTTATATTTGCCCACAAATAGATATAAATAAAAAAAATTATTTCATCGTTCGTTTAAATAATAAACGAGTTGACCATTTGTTAAAAGAAATATTTGTAAAAATGCACTGATATATTATCGATATAAATCGGCATTTTTATGATTTCAAATAAGAAGGTGTGAATGCTCCTTTATATATAAGCATTCAAATGTATTACTGAGGTAATATTTTTCATCTAATCATAATAAAAATAATGATATCAAAAACTGATTTCAATAAATCGAGAGCCACAATACCTAAACCCTCCGTTGTTGAGAATACATAAATGGAATGGAAATAAATTTGAAAATAAAAAATAAAGTTTAAGTTAGTTTATAATGGCGAGACTTAATACCAGACATATTCAAGAGTTTACATATCAAATTTCGGTATTTAGTCTTTTTGTATGAAAATTAAAACAGAGGGAGAGAGTTAATGGAAATTCTTAAAAATACCATCATATAACGCCAAGGCAAAGAACTAATTCGTAACGCGGACGCTTCTGAGGTGTTAAAATAAAAAGGTTAAAAAAATCTTAAATTTGTTTAAATTAAAATGGCAATTCATTTAGGGCCTTTGTAACCACTCTGAGAAAATAAACCAAATAAAACAAGGAACCGGTTCAGCGTAACAAATAGAAATAAATAGGCCAGTGATTTTCAACCTAAATAAAAATAAATTCTGAGGGGGCGCCATAAATAAAAACATCTTAAAATAGTATTTAAAAAATGTAAAATCATTTACAGTAAATGCAGGCCATAAACTTTTTCATGAAGGAAAATGTATCATTAATAAAGTTCTGAAAATGCTTTACAATAATTCAGTTATCATCATTGCATAAATCTTGAAAATAAATACATTAACCCAATAACCGTTTCCTAAATAGAATTAAAGCAGTTTTGGTAAAAATAAGTTGTCAAAAGATGTTCAGCAAAAATTTACCCTACCCAGATTGTCAATAAAAAAAAAAACCCAACATAAAAATAAATAAATAAAAAAAAATATCTTTTAAATGAATAAATTTGCTTTTTTTTATTAAAAAAAATAAATTCCATATATTTTAACCCATATAAGACTATTAACATATATAAATAAATTTCCTTTCACCACTTTCACGTATTTATACGTCTGCTCTTTCCAAATGATAATAACATCAATTTATCCCTTAAATATAGGAGTATCAATGGTGACATTTGGAAAATAACATTCTCATAAAACCGATACACGTGCATTGTTTCAATAAAAAGTTTATATCTTGTATATGAAACTTTTCCTAAATGATGTAAATAAATTTATAAATAAAGGTTACAATAATTAGTCATTAAATTATAGTTGTTAATAATCATCAGAATTTTATTTGACAAAAAAATAATGGTATAATTCGAATGTTTCAAAAATACCTTGCATTTGGTAGTCTGTATAATGCAATCTTTGGGCTAAACCTAGGCTCCTGTTATGAATTTTACATTATCCATGATTCATGTCTGTTTTCTAAATAAAAAATATTAAATTAAAGTAAACTGTAAATAAAAAAAATATAATATATATAATATATAATATATATATATAATATATATATATATATATAAATAAATATAAATAAAAAATAAATATATATATATAAAATATATATATATATATAAATAAATATATATATATAAATGTTATGTTATTATAAATAAATAAATATATAATAATATAAATAAATATATAATAAAAATATTAAATAAATGCTAACCTAAATAAATAAAAATTTAATAAAAAATAATAAATAACCTTGGAAGGTAATGATCAGTTGTTGTTTTCATGTCTAAAAATGCCTTCCACCTGCATCAATTTGGTAAATGGAACCATAAATTAGTTTGAGAATGATGCCTAAAATTATCCCATCCTTTGACCCATTCCAATTCATTGTTTCATAACATTGGCGATAAATGATCTTCCTTTTGCACAGGCAAGTTAAAAACTTTTACGTGAATATTTAGATAATTTTATTTTCACCAAGGTAAAAAAAGTATGAAGTTAAAAGAAAAGGAAGAATTCCTCATTTTTCTAAGCATAGGATGAATAAATAATTTTATTCAAATATTTTTTTTTCATCCTAAAGCAAATATATTATTATTATTATTATTATTATTATTATTATTATTATTATTATTATTATTATTATGAAAAACACTTTAGTCCAATTGTGTAATGGTGGTAGGTAGTGGTTAGAGGCGGATAAAGTGGTAGTGGGATTGTGGATTAGGAAGACTGGCCAAGATTGTGGGATGGAGAGGGGTAGTGTAGAGGCTCTGTAGTGGGGCATTGATTAGGTAAGGGGCAGACAAAAATTATGAATACTGGAAAAACAAATTTATTAAAACATCACAAGAAGCACGTGTTTTTAATATACAGAGACAGAGACGGGGGCGGGGGGGGGGTTTGCAACAACATAAACTAATCCTGTTAGCTGACATCACAGAAACTCCTTCTGTATGAGTAATTGAAGTAAGGCATTTTAATGCCGACAGCTGCAGAACAAGAACCTTTCTAAGGTGATTTACCCACCAGGTGACTACCAGAAGAAAGCACACTCTTTCTCAAGTTTTCTAAGTCTCTAATTCATACTAGTCTCATAAGCTTCTCTTCATCTTCATTAAGGTCTTAATTTGATGTTTTTTCCAAAAATTTTCAATAATTATATATTTTTATCTCCTTACTCTATCAGAAACTTTACAGCATAAAAATGTACTTTTATTTCTTTCTTTCTATTAAAACTTTGCAACATTAAAAATTATGCACGTTTTAAAATCAAGGAATTAAAGTATTATTTTCAAAAGAATTTTATCACGAGAAGTTCACGAAAATGTTAAAAGTAAATAACAAATGAAAAAGAAAGAAACCAAGACAAAGGAAAAGTAACTAACACTTCTTTCTTTCTCTAATTAAAAAAATGTCTTTGATTGTCTATCAGTTTCATAGAGTGAATGAAACACTACACTTCGCGAAACAAAACCATAGAAACTTGACTTCTGACGGGGACAGAGAGAGAGAGAGAGAGAGAGAGAGAGAGAGAGAGAGAGAGAGAGAGAGAGAGAGGAGGGCATTTTATGACTTGTGCAATTAAGAAGTCGGTCAGTCTCAGGACTTGAATGACGACTGAGGGAACCCGTCTAAATTCTGAGCCTGCCTCTCTCTCTCTCTCTCTCTCTCTCTCTCTCTCTCTCTCTCTATGACTCCCGAGCCTGCCCGAAACCTGACCCTGACCCTCGAACCCTCCCCATAAGTGTTCAGCGTTACGATAGCCAAAGCAGCCTACAATATTTTGCTTATTATGGTATTGAAGAGAGAGAGAGAGAGAGAGAGAGAGAGAGAGAGAGAGAGAGAGAGAGAGAGAGAGAGAGAGAGAGAGAGAGATTGCAGAAAGCAACCCTATATTTACGATAGCCAATGGCGCTGAAAACATTTAATGGTTGAATATGACACTTTCAGCAAAAAAGAGAGAGAGAGAGAGAGAGAGAGAGAGAGAGAGAGAGAGAGAGAGAGAGAGAGAGAGAGAGAGAGAGGCGATATATCAAACATCACTTCCTGACCAATTCTTTTCCAAATTCCGCCCCTCCCAAACTCCGAAGAGACGGTATTTCGACTTAAAAAGAAGTTGAGTTTGCTGTCAATCAACTCGAGAGAAAAAGAAAGAAATTGAATATCTTTAATCGCTATTAAAGTTTAATTCTCTGTGAATGAAATAGAAAAGATAAAAAAAAAGGTATTTAAAATGGGTAGGAAGTTCACCAGAATAAAAAGTTAAAATAGATATATTCAAATGAGGAATGATAAACTCACTATATCAAAATAATGATTAAACGTTTTGGGAAATTTAAAGTGAAAAATTCAATATTTTAATAAAAAAAAAAAGAGAAAAGGGCAAATTATCAAAAGGAGAAACTAGATTTAATAATAATAATAATAATAATAATAATAATAATAATAATAATAATAATAATAATAATAATAATAATAAAAAAGTTAAGCATACCTTAGTTTTACCAGACCACTGAGCTGATTAACAGCTCCCCTAGGGCTGGCCCGAAGGATTAGACTTACTTTACATGGCTAAGAACCAATTGGTTACCTAGCAACGGGACCTACAGCTTATTGTGGAACCCGAACCACATTATAGCGAGAAATGAATTTCTATCACCAGAAATAAATTCCTCTGACTCTTCATCAGCCGGCCGGGGGAACTGAACTTCGGCCCATCGGGTGACAGTCCGAAGCTCTACCGACTCAGCCAAAGAAGGGCTAATAATAATAATAATAATAATAATAATAAATAATGTATTTTGGCAACTGTCAAATCAGTCCTTTCCTCTGTGGAACTAAACCTTCTGATCACGAATAAAAGCGCCAGCATCTTTCTAGAAAGCACTTGAAAGCAACATTAAGAGTAAGGCGTTGTCAACCCCTTTCTTTTTCTTTTCTATCCTTTTTGTTTTTCCATAGCTGTCTTTGTTCTTTTGTTCTCTTGTTCCTGTTCGTCTATTTTTTAACCTTTGTTTTCATATATGTGAATGAGGGAGTGAATGACACACTTAGATTTCGTGCTTCTGTTCCAAGTGGTGTGATACGAAGACCAGGAGAGAGAGAGAGAGAGAGAGAGAGAGAGAGAGAGAGAGAGAGAGCCGCTTTGTGAAGCCAAGAATGAAAGAGGAAATAAGAGGAAAGGCGAAAGAGGGGATATAGACACAGATCAAAGGAATAGTAAGAAGGGGACAAGGAAAGTCTGGTAAATGAAAGGACACAAAAGAATTTAAAGATAAAATAATAAATCTCGCCTAAAAGGAAATAAACCGTGTAATTTCAAAATATTTAAGAAGAACGAAAGAAGGAAGGCTGGCAAGAATGCAAGTGAGGATCAGTCAAGGTTTTGCTTAGCTAACACCTGAATGAAAATGGTGTCTCAATAAAGGAGGTCATTATATAATAATGATATATACAGTATATATATATGTTAATTTTTATATACTGTAGCAGTGTATATATATATATATATATATATATATATATATATATATATATATATATATATATATATATATATATATATATATATGCAATAAGTCACCAAACTGCATCGACAAATATATACACAGATGACTACATGAAAGGTGAAAATTAAAGACCAGGTACCAAGGCTGTGTATTATGTACACTTTCTCAGTACAAAGTAAAATAAATAAAGATAGACATAAACAAGAAAAAACTTCACAAAACAAAGATCAAAGCCACTAACAAGCTAACATCATTACTGAATGCAATCACTAGTTTGAAGTCAAATTGTCACATAACAAACAAAAATACTTTAAAAATACTTAAGAACTGGAACTACAAAGAACAGGCGCTGCTAAAAGGTAACATTGTACTTCACAATTTTATGAACAAGGTAACTATCTACTTAAAAAGACCCGAACTATTCATAAGTTGATTGTTAAAATGTTTAATAAAGGCAGATTCAATTATATTTCTCTTAATGAATGTGGTTACAAAAAAATTATCTCAGATGAATTCTTCCAGTCTATACAAAGGTTAAAACTATTCATATGTACAAATAAAGCACTTGTCAATTGGCCTGTTCTGAAACTGCGTAACGATGCTGTTTTAGACGATAATCTAGTTCTTACCAGTTTGACCAAGGTATTTATTACTACATCCAGCACAAGGAATCGTGTAAATACAGCCATTAATTTGTTTTGGGAGTTACGAACAACATATTCTGAAGTGTCCCTAAATTCTTGTAAACAACAGTTATCTTGAAAATTTTTTTTGAAAATTTTTTTTTTTTAATGAAACAAAGATTTACGTTATATGGAAGTGTCAAAATATTTTCTCTCACCAAAGGCTCCCTATTGTTATTGGAATAAAAAATGTTTCTAGCTTTCTGTAAAGATTTGTCGATTAAAAACTTTGGGTATTTTAACATAATTCCTACGTCGTAAATTTTACAAAATTCCGAGTCTAAGAATTCCGGGCTGCATATCCTTAATGCCCTTAAAAACATGCTACAAAAAACTGAGTGTTTTACATTAACGTGGTGATCTGAATAATAGTGGACATAAGAACAGACGTTGGTAGGTTTCCTGTAAACATCAAACACAAAAGTTCTATCCCTTCTATGAACCAAAACATCTAAAAATGGTAATGAACAATTATTTTCCTCTTCAACGGTGAATTTAATAGAAGGTACCAAATGATTTACCTTGTCCAAAAAACTGTTCAAATTTTCGCACATGGGCCAAACACAGAATATGTCATCAACGTATCGAAACCAAAGAACCCCCTTAGTAAAAATAGCAAGGGCCATTTTTACTTCAAACTCCATATATAGGTTACAAGAACTGGGGAAAGGATCACAGCCATCCCAAGATAACTGTTGTTTACAAGAATTCAGGGACACTTCAGAATATCATTGTTCGTAACCTCAAAACAAATTAATGGCTGTATTTACACGATTCCTTGT